>NW_028262864.1:1700134-1909594 GCF_049901715.1 Pseudonaja textilis | reverse complement strand
TTGTCCATGGGGATTATTCAGTCATCCAGGTCATGGTTGTCCCAAAGGTGCTTTTTTCAAGAGGCAACTGGACTTTGGTGGAAACTAATCAAGGAGAGAACCAATTTATAACTAAGGAGAAATTTCCTGATAGAACAATTAATCAGTGGAATGACTTGCCTCCAGAGGTTATGAATGCTCCAACACTGGAAGTTTTAAAGAAGAGATTGGATAACCATTTGTCTGAAGTGGTGTAGGGTTTCCTGCCTAAGCAGAGGGTTGGACTAGAAGACCTCCAAGGTCCCTTCCAACTATTCTATTCTATTCTATTTCTATTCTATTCTAGTTTCCAGAAAGTCCAGTTGCCTCTTGAAAAAGCACCTTTGGGACAGAAGTCTCTTGCATTGCTTCATGTGGCCAAGGCACATGATTGCTCACTGATAGTGAGTGGATCCTCCTTCCAATTCCTTTTAATTTTCTCTCTTGAGGGTTAGGGTTAGGCCTAATTAGTAACATGGCACCAATTGTAGAAAGTTAACACTCACCCCTCTCCTAGAAGAATGAAATATTTTGAGAAATATTAAAAAGGAAGAATATATTTCCCTGGATGAGAAATAAAGAAACATGTTTTCTTAGAGGGAGAAAGCAGCCCCCACCTTCCTTAATAGCCCACAGCAGATGTCAGCACTTAAGAGATAAAGAGATAGATAGCTCTATTCATAGGCAAAAATTCCCTGCAGCAAGGTCTGAACAAAGGCAGAATGGAATTAGCCCTAACTCAAGATCCAAAACAGGAGGAAAGATATTAAGACACAATAGGAATTGCTGAAAGGAAAGGAACCATGGGTTGAAAAGAGCAGTTCAGACAATACAAACTGCGGAAAACTCAATCCTGGCAGCAAGGCTAAACTTCCCCTGATCATGTCAAACAGTATCATAAAGAATGCTAAATGACAATAAGGACAGAAAGAATAAACCAATATAAAACATTGAACATAGTGTAAAGAAGAATTCGAAATAAAGGAGTCAATAGAGAGACGATAGATAATGAGAAGAAGGCAAAAAGGACTCTGACAGAGGCATGCTCCAATTACATTGAGGCATAACCTTCATCAAGAGAAAAGTTGAAGCAGTTGCAAAATAATCAAGAGGCACATGTTCAGAGATCTCATCACAGGAGCCATTAAAATAAACACTCTGTTATGATATGTACAGAATAACCCTTGAGTCACAAGGATATGCACATGGAAACGTTTATGACAGTAGTTATGAATAATTATCCAGCCACACACAGATACACTAAATTGAGTTAAAGTTTACTTTAAGAAAATGCACGGTCCAATAAATGATCCAGGTCATATACGTTTTACAGTCCAAAGAATATCCAATTACGAAGTCTTCTTACCCGTTGCCTTTGTCATTTACAGTAAACAAAAATATCAAAGTATAAGCACAGCATAAATACAACAGAGAACCTTAGATAGCAACAGAATGTCAGAGAGAGCAAGCTATGATCTCTAGCTCCCTCTTATGGTAATTTGCAATATAATCAACCAATCAGAATATAGTATAAATCAATACAGTGATACATTACATCTTTAAACCATAATTCTCACACCACTCTTGATGCTTAATTGCACCTTGAGCTTTCTTGAAATGATCTGCAATATTATTTTCAGTCATGCAGTATTCTAACTGAATTTATTTTGAACACACTGTCTAACGTTCGAATATCTCAAATCAGTATGTTTAAACCTTGTTTTAACAGCTAAATTAGTAGCCATACTAATTGCAGATTGATTGTCTTCATAAACAATAAATGAATCACGTACAGTAATTCCAATATCCTTCAACAATTGTTTGTAATATATCAATTCTGTACACATTAATGATAAACATGAGAATTTCGCTTCCGTAGTGGATAAACTAATATGTTGTTGCCTAATAGACTTCTATCCTATTAAAGCATTACCCAACATTACCACTATACCTGATGTTGACTTACGAGTCATTATATCAGTAGCAAAACTTGCATCAGCATATGCAGTTAACACTAATTCATTATTTGTTTCTAAATATAATGAATAATGGATTGTGTGTTCTTAGCAGATTTACAATGCTCCATGTTATAGCGTTTTAATAATTGGCTAATCTTCTTGGCTTGTGAAATTTTAAAACCTTTATTCATTTTCACTATATCAAGACCCAAATAATGCTTAATTTCCCCTAAATTTGTAATCCTGAACTTTTTCTGTAATCTATAAACAATATCATTTGCTTCTTGTTCAGTTTTAGTTATAATTGCTATGTCATCTGTAAATAACAGTAATAGAGAAATTAAACCATCTTTTTCTCTTCGGAACAAACAAGGATCAGCGATATCAGCTTCAAAACCTATTGAAACTAATTCCTTTACAATACATTTATTCCATTCATAACTGGATTGCTTTAGACCATAAAGACTTTTCTTTAATTTCCAATTATCAGTTTTTCCATCATCCTTTAAACCTAATGGCTTTTCATATAGATGGTATGTTGTAAAGGTGCATGTAGATATGCAGTTTCAACATCTACATGGTTTATTTTACATTTATTCTTAGCTGCCCAAACTAATGCTGCTCTCAATGTATTTGCTCTCAGACTAGGTGCAAACACTTCATCATAGTCCTTACCTGACTGAGCAAATCCTTGAGCAACTAATCTTGCTTTATTGGTAATAGTCCCATCCACATCAGTCTTTATCTTATACACCCATTTGCAACCTATTGCACGCTCACCTGGTGGTAACTTTACATCCTCATGCACCTCTAAATCCTTTAATGATTTTAACTCCCTATTCATAGCTTCCTGCCAAGCTACCTGATTCTTTGTAGGATACAGTTTTATTTCATTAAAGTTAGAAGGTTCCGTATTAACCTGACATACAATGCTTGCTTGAAATCTGTCAGGTGGATGTCTCTCCCTAGTTGACCTCCTAGGCAACTCAGTACTTGTTGTTGGCACGCTCTCTTCCTTTGCCTCCCCTATCAAATCCTCGTCTTCTACAGTCATAGAGGGTTCTTCTATTGATGATTCCTCCATTGAGGATTCCTCCACTATCTTATCATCAATATTATTATCATTAGGATTATTGGTAAACAATGGAGTTTCAACAACAACACTATCCTGTACCTTATTATATTCCTGTTCAAGCTTTCTCCAGCCAACATGCTCCAGAAATTTAGCACTTGCAATGCAATATACATTAGTAGTACCTGGCTCCCAAAATCTAAATGATCTATGATTAGCTTCATAACCTACAAAAATATAATTTTCGCACTCTATGTTGTCCCTTTCGCCTTACTTGCGTGGGAATATGAACCCATGCTGGGGTTCCAAATGTATGTAAATAACTGAGATCTGGCTTTTTTCCATTCCAACGAGTAGATGGTAATTCACCAGTCATTGAATTCACGTTATTCAAAACATGGTTAGCACACATTATTGCTTCACCCCAAAGTTTCTCTGATAAACCAGAATCCGAAATCATAGTCCGAGCCATAGCCTGTAACGTTTGTCCTCTATGTCCAATATATGAATTATGTTGTGGACTATAAAGAGCAGAATGCTTATGTTTGATGCTAGCTTTCTGTAACATGGCTTCAAATTTTCTATTGGTAAATTCAGTACCATTATCTGTTACTAAGCTAATAACTTTCTGTTTCTTTTTCCTTTCAGCAAATTTTAGCCAGTTTACAAAATGCTGGTATGTTTCTTTCTTCATTTTCATTAAATAACAGAAACCATATCTGGAAAAATGATCAATTATACTTAATATGTAACAGGCTCCACCTAAACTAGGTTTCTTAGGTCCAATAATATCAGCAATAACAACCTCTAATGGTTTACTGGTTTTGAATCCATTTACCCTATTTGCAGGAGTTACCTTGCTTTTTCTTGATTGCAAACTTTGCAATTTAAATACTTTGTACAAGGTTTTAATTTTATACCATTAGATAACTCAACAGTTTTCTTTAGCATTCTCAAATTTATATGTCCCATACGTCTATGGAGCATCATGAGGCTTTTTGTTCTCATAAACTGATGGATTATCATGTATAATAAACAAACCATTATCCAATCTTGCAGTAACACTTTTACCCTGTTTTTTAATTAAACATTTATCTCCCTGAAAGGTTACAACAAATCCTGCTTTTACCATTGCTCTTACAGATAGCAAGTTAAATATTGGTAAATGTTCATTAATACATGAACAATATGCAGTACCTTCTCCAGATGCTCTCAATTTCCATCCCTTAGCTAATGATACATGTTGTTTACTCTTTGTCATGTTAACAAACCTCTCTTTACTTTTAGTTATACACTGTGATATTCCAGTGTCAACTACCCATATATCATGGTTTACAGTTGTAGATGTACTTGATATGGCTAAACTAACATCTTTAAAAGCTCTCTGTATATTAATAGCACTCTGTTTCTTATCCTTTTTACAGTATCTGGCTATATGACCTTTAGCCCCACAAGAAAAACATTTCCTAACAATATAGGCAGTTGAAGACAGTTTTTCTTCCTGTGGTTTTTCTCTCAGTTGATTTCTATCTTTCCTTCTTCTTGACTCTTCTAACAGTCTTCCAGTTATGCCAGTCAATGTAAGTTCATCTCTGTTTAAAACTTCCAGTGAAGACACATAATCATCATAAGTTTCATCCAAAGAAGAAAGAATGATGTAAAATTGATGCAACTCCGAGGAAATCAGCTCCTTTTCATGTAGCTCTTGTAAAGTCCTTTTCATAAACTGCAAATGAGCTAACATATCGCCACCTTTTATAAGACGGGCTCTAAACAGTTTACGTGTAAGGTGTATGTGTGCACCCACACTATCTCGAACATAAATCCTCTTCAAAATGTCCCAACACCTAGCAGCAGATTCTTCACCACGAATATGGACTAACTGCTGATCACTCAGTGTCAGTCCAATTATACTAAGAGCCTTTTCATTATCCCGGTTAAAGTCAGCTATTTTCTTTTTATCTTCATCATTCAATGGGTCCCAAGCTGTTACATCCGGTGGGCTATTAACTACAGTCCATAATCCGTCTTTACGCAGAAGTAGACTGCACTTCATAGACCAGGAAACATAGTTTGTTCCATCCAACAGGGTTATCTGGGATATACTGGTTGACTGTTCTTGTGCCATTTGTAGTTTAACAATAAACTGCAATCAGCTGGCTGAATATGAAACTGTATATTCACACTGATTCTCAATATATCTCTGGGCCCAAAACCAATGTTATGATATGTACAGCATAACCCTTGAGTAACAAGTGTTGAGGTATTCCCTGTTAGGAGAATGAGTGCACTCAGGGAAACGTAGTGAGAGTGGTGTTGAATAACACACAACCAACACACAGATACACTGAATAGTAAAATGTAGGTTTTTACTTCCAGTAAATGGGTAAACAAAGTCCAACAAACAGTCCAAATCATACACGGTTAAAGCAGGTAGCATTCAATACAATCAGTCCAGGGATAATCCAAAAACAAAGTCCTGTATCATAAACAAAGTTCAGTAAACAGAGTTTGCTAACAGTTGCAAGACTCACAGCAATCCAAGCAGAACGACAATCAGGCAAAAGGCAACAAGGAAATGCAAGAAGAGAACAAACCAGGTTTCTGGCTCCATCTTATGGCCATTGGAGGAACCTCAGCCAATCACAATTACAGCATTCTCTTAAAGATACAACAGTATTAAATAACTATCCTGGTTTATATATTGCCAACCCAACTGTTAGGTGACTATCATTCCTAACATTCTCCCCTTTGGGTAGGACAATATATAAAACCTTACAGTTTAAGTTCACGTTCCTCACAGCAAGCCTTATGTTTTACAGTGCCTTGGGCTTTCGTAAAATGATCTTCAATGTTATTCTCTGACATGCAATACTCCAGTGTAATCATTTTACTTTGAACACATTGTCTCACATTCAGATATCGTAGATCGGTGTGTTTTGATCTTGTCTTTACAGCGAGACTGGAAGCCATCTGAATTGCTGATTGGTTGTCTTCATATACAACAATAGGTTCCTTTACATTAATTCCCATATCTATCATTAGTTGTTTATAACATACTAAGTCTGTACATAATAGAGACAAACTTAAGAATTCAGCCTCCATTGTTGATAAGCTTAGATGTTTTTGTCGAATAGATCACCATCCAATTAACACCTTTCCTAATAACACTACAGTACCTGACGCTGATTTATGTGTACGTACGTCTGTAGCAAAACTTGCATCAACATATGCAGTTAAACTTAGTTCATCCTTAGGCTCCAAATATAATGCATAATGCATCATTTGTTTAATATATCTCAACAAACGCTTAGCAGCTTGCCAGTGCCTTTCAGTAGCTCAGTATTAAACCTGGCTAATTGCTTGACACTATATGCTATGTACGGCCTAGACCAATTACTAAGATAGGATAAGGTACCAATCAATGATTGATTGGTCATTTGACTTTATCAAAAAATAGGACTTTGCACATCACTGTGGCTAAACTCCTGGCTCATTGGTGTTTTAGCCGGTTTACAAAGTTCCATTTTAAAGTTCTTCAGTAACTGTTTAATTTTATCTGCCTGTGAGATTTTGTAGCCTCCCTTAGTTTTATCTATTTTCAAACCAAGATACTGTTTAATCTCACCTAAATGTTTTATTTTAAATTTCTTTTCTAACAGTGAAATAATCCCAGTAGCTTCTTGCTCAGTCTTAGTGATTAATGCTATGTCATCAGTGAACAATAGCAACAATGAAATTACACCATCACTTTCCTTTTTGAATAAACAAGGATCAGCCATGCCAGCTACAAAACCTATCTTTGTTAATTCCTTCACTATGCACTGGTTCCATTCATATCCTGATTGCTTCAAGCCATAAAGACTCTTTTTTAATCTCCAGCAATCAGTTTTGTTATCAGTTTTTATTCCCAAAGGCTTCTTTAAATATATAGTATGTTGCAACGGTGCATGAAGATATGCCATCTCCACATCTAAATGGTTTATTGTGTATTTATTCTTAGCTTCCCACACTAATGTTGCTCGTAATGTGGTAGCTTTCAGACTAGGTGCAAACACCTCGTCATAGTCGTTGGCTGACTGATCGAACCCTTGTGCTACTAATCTGGCTTTATGGATAACAGTCCCATCCACACCTGTCTTAATTTTATAAATCCACTTACACCCTATGGCATACTCACCTGGTGGTAACCTGACATTTTCATATACCTCCAACCGTTGCAATGATTTCAGTTCCTTATCCATTGCTTCCTGCCAAGGAGCCTGATCCTTAGCAGGATACAGTTTCAGTTCATTATAGTTAGTAGGAACTATATTTACTTGGCATACTATACTAGCCTGATATCTATCTGGTGGTCGTGTTATATGGGTTGAACGTCTAGGTAACTCAGGGCTTACTGGTGGACTCTCCTGTTCCACCTGCTCCTGTTCGTCTTCCTCCTCCTGTGCCTGTTCTTCCCTTTTAATGGCTATTGGTTTAACTATCTCATCATTAGGGACTACTTGGGTGTCGATAACAACATCATTGTTAGATTCCTGTTCTAGTTTATGCCATCCAACGTGCTCAAGAAATTTAGCACTAGTGCTACAGTAAATATTAGCTGTGCCTTGATCCCAGAATCTAAACGATCTATGGTTGGCCTCGTAACCTACAAAAAATAATTTCCTAGCTCTATGTTGCCCTTTCAGTCTTACTTGTGAGGGAATATGCACCCATGCTGGAGCTCCAAATGTGTGTAGATAACTTAAATCTGGTTTTCTACCATGCCAACGAGTGAATGGCAATTCACCAGTTGTGTTCACCACATTGTTTAACACATGGTTGCTACACATTATGTCTTTACCCCACAGTGTTTCAGGCAAATCTGAATTGGATAACATAGTGCAAGCCATGGCTTGTAATGTTTGCCCTCTTCGTTCTATAAACAAATTATGTTATGCCTATGTTCAATTCCAGCCAATTTCAGCATTGTTTGAACTCTATTGTTAATAAACTCAGTCCCATTATCTGTAACTGAAGTAATTACCCTACGTTTCATTTTCCTTTCTGCAAATCTTAGCCAGTTAAAGAAATGTTGGAATGTTTCTCTTTTGTTTTTCATTAGATAGCAGAAACTGTACCATGAGTAATGGTCCATTATACTCAAAACATAGCAGGCACCTCCCAAACTTGGTTTCTTAGGACCAATTATGTCAGCAAAAACAACCTCTAAAGGTTCTTTGGTCTTAAACCCATTCAGTCTGTTTGCTGGAGTAACCTTGCTTTTCTCCTGATTACAGGCATTACAGTTTAAGTACTTGCTACAGGGTTTTAATTTTACTCCCTTTGATAATTCAACAGTTTGTTTCAGCATCTTGAAATTAATGTGCCCCAGACATCTATGCAGTAAATGTATACATTCGTCATGTGGCTTAACATTGTTATAAACTGAGTTAGCCATCTGCAACTGGTCATCATGTATAACATATAAATCATTCTCTAAAGTAGCAGTAACACTTTTACCCTCTTTCTCTATTATACAGTTATCTCCCCTAAAGGTTACTACATAACCAATATTAACTAAAGCCCTTACTGATAACAAATTAAATTTTAGTTTAGGTACATATAAAATAGATAAATGCTCATTTACACATGAACAATATGCAGTACCTTCACCAGATGCTTTCATTTTCCATCCATTTGTCAATGATACATGTTGCTTACTTGTAGATATCTTTACAAACCTCTCTCTATTTCTAGTAATGCACTGCGATGCTCCACTATCAACTACCCACAAATCATGCCCAAAAGACATTCAACAATTTAAATTGGCAATTTTTGATTGAGCAAATATCTAGGATGAAATTTGGTGAAAAATTTATAGGACTAATTAAAACAACATATTCTCTACAAAATGCAAAATTAGTAATTAATGAAGAAACCACAAACAATATAAAAATAAGCAAAGGAGTGAGACAGGGATGTCCGCTTGCCCCATTATATATCTTATCAGCGGAAGTGTTGTTAACCCAGATAAGGAAAAATTGAAATATCCAAGGGTTGACTATTAAACAGGAAACATACAAACTGCAAGCCTTCTCTGATGAAATGGTCTTCATAATGGAGGACTCAAAAGAATCAAGCAAAAATTTAATACAAGAGATAGAGGCATTCAGTAAAGTAGCAGGACTCAAAATCAATAGAGAAAAGACTAAGATAATAACTAAAAATTGTATTAAAAAGCAAAATGAGGAACTGACAAAAGAATTAGGGATTCAGACAACAAAAAAAGTAAAATATTTAGGAATTTGGCTTACAGCGAAATGCTCTACAATAAAGGCTGATAACTATGACAAGTTGACAGACCAGATACAAAAAGACCTATATAGATGGGTAAATTTACAACTCTCCTGGATGGGAAGGATAGCCACCATTAAAACAAATGTACTACCAAAATTATTATATCTCTTTCAAACCGTGCCAGTCAAACTAGGGAAAAAATTCTTTGAAGACCTGAATAAAAGAATTAGTAACTGTATTTGGCAAAAGACAAAAGCTAGAGTAAAATACAAATTAATGCAAGATAGTAGAAGCAAGGAGGACTGGCGCTCTCAGACTTTGAGATATACCATCAAGCTGCAGCGAGTACCTGGATCAAAGACTGGATTAACCTGGAGGACAAAAGAATATTGACAATAGAAGGCTTCGATTTACAGATTGGCTGGCATGCATTTCTCTGGGATGAAAAAAATAAAACCCATAGCTACTTTCAAAGACATTGGATAAGGGACGCTTTGTTATATATATGGGAAAGAATTAAAAGAAACCATTATGTGAAAATACCTCTCTGGCTATCTCCAGTGGAGGCACTAGTTATAGATCAGGAATGAGACAAAAATTTTCAAGGAAGTGAAAAAAAGATGATTACCAAAATGTACAATTATTTATTGAAATTTAAAGTGGGAGAGGAAATGGTTAAAGAGAGCATGATAACATGGGCTAAAAATTGTGGCCACAATATTGAATTAGAACAATGGGAACGAATTTGGTGAACTAACTATAAATTAATGTTATCAGTCTCATATAAAGATAATATTTATAAAATGTTCTATCGCGGGCACCTCCCACCAGCAAGACTTGCTACGATGTTCCCTAATATGTCACCCAAATGTTGGAAATGTAACTTTAGCCAGGGAACGTATTTTCACATGTGGTGGACATGTCCTAAAGCCCAAAAGTTCTGGTCTAAGATACAGACATGGTTAGAAGAGATGACAAAACTAAAGATTAAATTCAACCCAGAGACTTTTCTACTTGGAATGACAGAACTGACATGGAGCAAAAAACACCAGCATCTGAGATCACATATCATTACAGCAGCAAGGATAGTCTTTGCCCCAAACTGGAAATCAACAATGACATCCACGGACCTGGCAATAACTAATAAAATCCACCAATGTGCAGAAATGGTTAGACTAACCATGTTACTAAAAAGTAAGGAAGAGGGGGAGTTTTTTACAACTTGGAATATATGGTACAAATGGTTGTATAAAAAGGAAGTAAAGATGTCTAGTAAAACCAATTAAACAAACAAGGGAAAATGGAAATAAAGATAAATGTATATATAGCTGTTATGTCTCCTCTTGGAGATTCAAACGAACAAACACAAAGCAGCCGTTTCACAATCAAATCAAACTGAAGGAAAATAACAAGATAACGACTGGCAGAAATGGTTAGAACTCCCCTTCAAAATTCAAACAAACAGAGATCTCTTTGCAGTGACGTCCTCATTCAAAATAGTCATTTTGTTTCTGGCAAAAGGCACCAGCTCAGCTGTGTCCTTTTATACCCATTAAGGCAACGTGCTAATTAACTGGCTTGCCCTTCAGATTAACGTTTCCTGGTTCTGACGTCAATCCACGATCTAACAGTCATCAGATTCAAAACTCTTAACAGGACCGATCCTTCCAATCACAATATATAGCTATGTATATATGTAAAGTAATATAATTAAATAAATATTGTATTATAACTGTAATAATAAAAAAGTAAGGTTCCAGGAAACAAGTTATAGATTTACTTGTAACGAACGACTTTAATTGACACTTAGAAATGTACACTGCTATGAAAACATTGCAAAAATGTGAGAACATGTTTCTCTTTTTTTAAAATATATTCTTTTTGAAACTTTCAATGAACATAAAAAAAAAATAATGGAAGGAGTCCACCAGGAATGTCCACTGTCACCTCTGCTCTTTATTTTGACATTAGAGACATTATTAATAAAAATTAGAACAAACCCAGAAATAAAAGGAACCAGAATTAAAAAGGAAGAGTACAAATTACAAGCATTTGCGGACGATTTGGTATTTTTTATTGAGGAGCCATTAGAGTCAGGGCCAATTCTGATACAAGAAATAGAGAAATATGGAGAAGTTTCAGGGCTTAAAATTAACAAAGTCAAAACCAAAATGCTAGTGAAAAATGTAACATTAAAATACAAAAAAGAATTAGAAAATGTAATTGGATTACAAATCATAAAAAGGTCAAATATTTAGGAATTTGGTTAATGGCGAGATGCTCCTCAATAAAAGAAGATAATTATGTGAAATTATTTTATCAAATTAAAAAAAACAACTGGAAAAATGGGGGAATTTACAATTATTTCTATTAGGATGAATAGCAACTATCAAAATGAACATCTTAGCTACATTATTATACCTATTCCAAACAACCCCTATAAAATTAGACAAGAAATTCTTCATAGAGCTAAATAGAATAATCATAAAATTTATCTGGTCGGGTAAGAAAGCACGGATAGAATTAAGAGATTTACAGGATAGCAAAAGCAGAGGTGGCCTTGGACTCCTGGACTGCAAACTCTATCATAAGGCAGTGACACTAGTACAGATATGAGAGTGGATTAATTTAAGAAATAAAAAAATATTAACTCTTGAAGGGCATGACCTACAAAAGGGGTGGCATGCTTTCCTGTGGGATAGGGAAAATAAATCGCATGTATACTTTCACAGACACAAAATAAGGGATGTGTTGATACCAACTTGGAGATAAATAAAGAAAAAACACTACTTGAAAATCCCAAGTTGGCTATCCACCATGGAAGCATTGATCCACCCCAATACAATGGATGTTAATAAAATGGCCAGATATAAGGAAATCCTAAATCAAAGGAAATTAAAAAGTAGACAGGAACTGAAGGAGCAGGGAATATCTATTGATTGGTGGCAAAATCTATTCATTGGTGGCAAAAAGAAACAATCAAGATACAGAAAAGATAGGAATTTGGAATAGACATTGAGCTACAAAAATTAGATAAACTTTTGATTGGCCCAGATGAGGAACTGTTATCAAAGATATATAAATACTTATTAGAATTTGATAGAGCAGAAGAGATTGTGAAGGGATTGATGATAGCATGAACCAAAAACTTTGGACACAGTATTGACCTAGAATTGGAATATAAATTATAAGATAACAAAATCAGCGGCATATAAAGAAAACCAACATAAAATGTTCTGCCGCTGGAACCTGGTGCCCACAAGACTGCCCAAGATCTATCCAAACTTAAATCCAAACTGCTGGAATTGTAGACAAAAACATGGTACCTTCTACCATACATGGTGGCTATGCCCTGAAGCGAAAAAATATTGGGAAAAAATACAAATGTGTTGTGGTTAGCCGGCAGCAGGTGTGGGCAGTGGAGGAGACCAAGGACTCAGATGAGGGGCCGGGACCATCAGGGAGTGGACTGCTGCCTTCAGGGATTGTGGGGGCTGGCAACAGTGATGAGGAGGTTCCCAAGGAGCCTGTGCCAAGTGCGCGTGAGCGCAGGATGATGCGTAGAAGAGAACAGCTGGAGCAGCACAGGCAACTCAGGAGTAAGGATGCAACATAATGGCCCCTCCCTCCAGGGAATATAAGCTTGGTTTCAAAAGATTTTTGCCTCTGCAGAAGGCAAAAATGCTCTAAGAATCCGGCTTATCTGAAGAATTCTGTCAATGCTTTTCTGGTTGGACTAATTGGCTGCAAGCCATCTTTTATCTAAAAAGAAGTTTATTTGTAGATTAAAGCTGTGAAGGTTTGAGTTGCTACGTTTGTTTGAGATTTTCTTGCTGGTAACAGGGTTGGGTCAGAACAAAATGTGGTTACAGGAATTAATTGGCAGTCAAATAGATTTTGTTCCGGAATTATTTCTCCTAGGGCTAATCAAAAGGAAATACAATAGAAAGATAAATTATTTGGTGTTACATGTATTAACAGCAGCAAGGATTGCTTATGTGCAGTGTTGAAAGAAAGATTGCATACCACCCGAAGGCTTAGTAATAAAAAAAAATGAGTGCGCAGAAATGGAAATGGACTATAGAACTAAAAGGAAAAGTAGATTCAGAATGCTTTGCAATATGGGAGAAATGGTATCATTGAATAGACAACAGAAGTAAGAAAAGAAAGTGTATATAATAGATATAGAAGGTATAGAAATAGAATGTATAGATTGTATTGGACAGGATATGTAAATGTATATAAAATGTCATAGTACTGTTTATTAAGTGATTGAGATATGTAAAAAGAAAAAACCAATAAAGTATTTCATTAAAAAAATAATAAATAAATAAATAAATTTTTGGGAAGACTGGTTCACTGGCAAGTTACCGATGCTGGAAGTTTTTTTTTTATTATAACTGGAGTATTGGAACTGTATTTGCCTGTATTAAGGAAGCCCAGAATGAAAGGGGTGAGGGTGGAAATCGGCAGCAGCGATCTAGCTTCCCACCCCCAACGCTGGGAAAACAGTGAAACTAATAGTTTGAGAGGAAATCTGAGAAAAAAACCAGAGCGAGGAGAGAGTCGAGTGGATATTTTTTGAAGGGACTGTCTTTCTTTAACTGTTTGGACTGAGAGTGCCAGGGTTATTTTGACTGAGAAAAGTGACCTGACAGGAATCTAAGTGAAACGAGGAGTGACTGTGCAACTCTTGGAGTTGGCCATTGAGAACGGCAAGTTTCGGTAAACTGTATTACTGTGATTGGAAGAGATCTATAGAACTGTGTGCAGAAATAGAACTGATTTGAATTAAATGAACGTTGGAAAATATTCTAGTATTCTACTATTATATTTATGATAATTATTGTATTTAATAACTGAATTTAGTTACCTATTTATTACCAGACTTCTTAGGATTTCTTACCTCTCCCCTCTTGTTGTCCTTTTGTTTTCTTTGAATTTTTTAAAATCTGAAATTCTTAACGCATGCACTTAAATCTTATTGTAATTAGGAGTTATAAATTGAAGATATTATATAGGAATTTGTTTGGATAACTTTAGTTGATCTTTATAAAGGGAAGTGGTAATTAATTTCATCACTCTGCTTTCTTATCAATGATTTACTGTGGTTTAGTGAAGTTATCATAGTGTTTATTATAATTACAATTTAAATATTCTCTCCTCTTTTGTTGTCTGTTAAGAATTAAGAATTGATAAATTGCATATTGAAAGCTGTATATTTTGTTAAAAAGAGTAAAAGTTACACAAATTTAAATACTTATTTTCACTTGTAAAATTGAGTGATATTTGATTGTACTGATTGATATTGGCTAGTAACTTTTTGGTATTAATGATCAAGAGACTTTTATTATTAAAAATAGACCAATAACCTATTGTTAATTTAAGAGTTAGACAATTCATAAGTGATCTTCTGAAATATTATTTGAACAGCTGATTAATTGATAACAATTTCTAATGTTAGTAATGACAGAAAATTAATTTAACTAATTAAATAACAAAAGTAATCTTTAATTAATTAATTGGGGAAATTAAAAATAGGTTACTTATTTATAAAATTGATGGTAATTTGGGACAATATATATAGGATAGTAAGATGAGCAATATAAAATTAACAAAGATATGACAAATATTACCACTACTAAGACTGGGAAAGAACCTGTATCAACGGTGGCATTATCCAGTCCAGCAGTGTCTACTCAATGAATGATTGAAGGGATGTTGGATCCTGAAAAATCAAGCACCACAACTAGCGCCCAATCAGTCCAAGCTTCTTTATTAGCAATTCAAGGTACGATGTTAATGCAAGAATCAATTTCCAAAAACTATATCAAAAGTAGAGCAGACCGGAAAACTATGAAAACTGAATTGAAAACTGAAATAGGGGAAATGAAAGTCAAAATTAGGAACCTGGACAAGAAAATAGGTCTGATCCAGGAATCAATTAAAAGGAACGAAGAAAAGATGAAGATAATTCAACAACAAACTGACCAAAATGAGAAAAAACTAGAACTTATGGACCAAAAAATCTCTGGCTACAACAAAGAGACAGAAGAGGCCATAATTCACCTTGAGATGGACAGAGCCTCTTACTATCTAAGATTCCAAATCATAGAGGAAGTCAAAGAGGAAGACTTAACATCGGTGATGACCAAACTTTCTTCAAAGAGACAAGAATGAAATAGTAAATGAAATAGACAACATCTACAGAGTATATACAAGTTATGCGAGATGGCATAGACTTCCTTGGGAGGTCCATATTAGATTTGCCAGGAGAAAGGTCAGAGATATAATTTACAAGATTTCAAGGGAGGAAACAACAAAATACAAAGACAGAGAAATAATTGTACTGAAACAAATTCCAAGAACAGTCCGGGAACAGAGGAAGGACAATCGGCTCATCACCAATTATTTAAACAAAAAAACCCATCCCCTTTAAATGGATTACCCCAGAAGGTATTTTGATGACATGGAATGAAAAAAGAGTGAAAATTGACAATTTAATTAAAGCACAAGACTTTTTTGAACAGATAGGTGGATTGGAAGAGGAAACCAGCAGTAAAGATGAACTTGAAACCCCAAGCCAAGAAGAAGTGCAACAAAGAACCAAAGAGAGAGAGAAAGATCAAGACAAAGAAAGTAGGGGAGAAATAGTTATTCAAGAAGAATCAGGGATTAAAACTAGGAGTCAAACAGCAACCAGAACTAATGAGAGATAGAAGCCAGCATAGGGAATAATGGAAAAAGGACTGAAATTAACATCTATTAATATCAATGGATTAAATTATTTATCTAAAAGGAAAAGAATATTTTTGAAACTAGAGAAACAGAAATTCAACATAATATGTGTGATGATCTGTAGTCTCTCAAAATAACCCAAAACCCAAAACATATATTAAAGTCCGGTAAAGCCTTCAGCTTAACTTCACTGTTTTATTAGGCACAGTTTAAAGTCACAAAAGTAAACAATGAGGCAAACAGAAAACTAAAACAAACCACATTGATGAGAGTTCCAAAGCAAGCCAAGATAACTAATTATAAACTCCAGGAAAATAACCAAGAAAAGTCCATGGGAAGAATGCCAGCAAAGATAAACCTCTTTCAAGGTAAACACTAATTGACTTCAGCAATTCTTACTGCACAAGCCACGAGGAGGATCATGGTAATCTCCTCTTGTGTAGACCTCACTTTTTCCTGATCCTCTCCTCCCTGCGTGACCTAGGATGGATAGGGGATGCGCCTGGATCTTCCAAAATAGCATTCACTCTCTCTGTCCCCCCATCAGTTTCGGGGTGATGAGCAGACAACAGACACACCTGAACCTGCAGTTTCACGAGAAGGGTCGGCCAGAAGCGTGCCGTAAATTGTACCCCCCGATCTGATACTATGCGGTCTGGTAACCCATGCAACTGAAAAACATGGGAGATAAACAATTCAGCCATTATCTTGGCTGATGGAAGACCCGCACACAGAATAAAGTGGGCCATTTTAGTCAACATATCCACCTCCACCAAAATGGTTGTGGCACCATTCGATGGTGGTAACTCAACAATGAAATCCAATGAAACTGCCCCCCACGGTCATGCTGGCATGGGCAAGGGCTGCAATAGACCAGGGGATGCACCAGGAGCATACTTGGCTTGGCGACAGATCCCACAGGAAACCACATATCCTGACACATCATGTTTAAGTCTCAGCCACCAAAATGTCCTAGAGATGAGGTGCAGTGTTTTGAACACCCCAAAGTGTCCTGCCGCCGGACTATCATGACATTGACATAGGATAAGGCCATGAAGAGGACCTCCAGGCACATAAATGCGATCACGGAACCGCAACAGGTCCCCAATATATGTCCAAGGAGTCTCTTGTCTCCCATTCTCATCCAATTCTCGACGTCGAGCTGTCACAAATGGGTCCTGCCACTGCGCCTCCTGAATCCTCACTCGAAGGTCCACAGGTTCCTCGGTGGCCGCAAACCGCTCCAACGGAATCACCGTCTGGGGCAAGATTTTATCCTCCCTTTGGGTATTCTCGGGCTTCCGAGATAGGGCGTTGGCACATTGATTCCCTCCACTCGGAACATAGGTCACCCGGAAATCAAACTGAGCAAAGAATAAGGACCATCTCACCTGATGCTGGTTCAATGTCCGAGCTGTACATAGGTATTCCAAATTGCAATGATCCATCCGAACCTCAATTTGGTGATGAGCCCCCTCCAGGTGCTGCCGCCATGTCTCAAAAGCGACCTTAACTGCCAATAACTCCTTGTCCCAAATCGTATAGTTGTGCTCTGGAGCCGACAACTTCCGGGAATAATAAGTGCATGGGAACAAGGTGCCTGTTGGAGCATAGGCCTGGAGGAGCACTGCACCAACAGCCACATCGGAAGCATCTGTTTCCACCACAAATGGCTGGCCTGGATGAGGGTGTTTGAGGATAGGCTCAGAAGCAAAGGCGACTTTCAATGCCTCGAAAGCTGCCTGCTCCTCAGCACCCCAATGGAACTTCTCCCCCTTCTTGAGCAGATTAGAAAGGGGAGCAGTCAAGGCAGCAAAGCGGGGAATAAATTTGTGGTAGTAGTTCGCAAACCCCAACAGTCATTGCACATCCTTAAGCTACTGTGGAGGTTCCCACTCCTGCAACAATTGAATTTTTTCCGGGTCCATTTCCACCCCAGCAGGTGAAATTCGATGTCCCAAGAAGTCAATTGTGGTTTGTCCAAACTGACACTTCTCACGTTTAGCAAACAGGTGGTTATCACGCAAACGTTGCAACACTAGCTGCACATGCTGCCAATGTTCCTGCAGGAAGTCTGATTAAATCAAAATGTCATCTAAATAAATGACCACAAATTGATCCAACAAATCACGGAAAACATCGTGCATGAAATGCATGAACACAGCTGGGGCATTGGTTAATCCAAAAGGCATCACGGTGTACTCAAAATGACCGTACCTCATCCAGAAATCTGTTTTCCACTCATCCCCTGCACAAATGCAAACCAGATTGTAGGCCCCACGCAAATCCAACTTCGTAAAGATATTAGCTTGACAAAGCCGCTCAATCAGTTCAGGGATGAGGCGAAGCGGGTACCGATTGCTCACTGTGATTGCATTCAACTTGTGGTAATCACAACACAAGCGTAGCTCCCCCAATTTCTTTTTCACAAAAAGCACCGGTGCAGCCAATGGGGAGGTAGAAGGCCAGATAAACCCTTTCCGGAGGTTCTTATCAACAAAATCCCACAACGCGGCCAACTCCGGTTCCGACAGGGAATATATCCGACCCACCGGCAATTTTGCATCGGGCAACAAGTCGATTGGACAGTCATATGCCTGATGCGGAGGCAACTGATCTACCTCCTTCTCCCCAAACACATCAGCAAAGTCCACCAACTCCGCATGTAGATCCAGGTCCATGGGCGTAGCCACACTCCCTGTACAGGAGCGCAAACAATGGTTGGCACACTTCCTATCAAGGAACTGCACAGCTCCAGATGACCAGACAATCTGTGGATCATGGGCCTGTAGCCACTCCAAACCCAGCACCACCAGAAAATGAGGCACTGTGGCAATGTAAAACACGGTTTCCTCCACATGCTGCCCAATACGCATGCAAATACTGTTTTATTAGGCACAGTTTAAAGTCACAAAAGTAAATAATGAGGCAAACAGAAAACCAAAACAAACCGCATTGATGAGAGTTCCGAAGCAAGCCAAGATAAACTCCAGGAAAATAACCGAGAAAAGTCCATGGGAAGAACGCCAGGAAAGATAAATCTCTTTCAAGGTAAACACTAATTGACTTCAGCAATTCTAACTGCACAGTTGCAAACTTATATACATAGCTCCCACCTGCAAGCCTCGAGGAGGATCATGGTAATCTCCTCTTGAGTGGACCTCGCTTTTCCCTAATCCTCTGCTCCCTGCGTGACCTAGGATGGGTAGGGGATGGGCCTGGATCCTCCTCTGACTGCTCAGCTGGCCTCTGTCCTTTCCCAGGCTCCTCCACCACCTCTGGAGCCACACTCCCACTCTCTGTTGGCTGTTCCTCCTCTTCCTCAGAGTCAGACTCCACCGGGGCATGACAAAGATATTCATTCATAGACCCAAAACTTCTGTGTGTTTGTGTGTTTGTGTGTAAGCTCTGAGACTCAAGAGTGTGCTTGAGGGGCAAGATTGAATTTATGGACGCCAAAGTTATGTTTGTTTGTGTGTTTGTGTGTAAGCTCTGAGAGACAAGAGTGATGCGTGAGAGCCAAGATTTTCATTCATAGACCCCAGAGTTATGTGTGTTTGTGTGTTAGCTCTGAGACTCAAAAGTGATGCTTGATGGGCAAGAATTTCATTCATATTCCCCAAAGGTGTGTGTGTTTGTGTGTTTCTGTGTAAGTTTGAGACTCAAGAGTGATGCTTGAGGGGAAATATTTTCATTCAGGGACCCCAAAGGTGTGTGTGTTTGTATGTAAGCTCTGAGAAACAAGAATCAGGCTTGTGGGCTAAAGTTTTCATTCAGGGACCCCAAAGGTGTGTGTGTATGTGTGTTTGTGTGTAAGCTCTGAGCCTCAAGAGTGATTCTTTTTTTTTCAAAACAAACTTTATTGATTATCCAACTAAAATGTCAAACAAACACATACACAACACACAGAAAAAAAAGGAAAAAGGAAAAAAAATGATTAAAAATGAGCAATTCTATTATCGACAGTCTATGGTTCCTTGTTTGTAATCAATATTGTGATATATTTACAAATACATCTTATTGCGAATATATAATTACTGCCTCTTTTACATTTTACGTTGTTTACTAATATATTTTCTATTTTTGTTCTATCCAGTCATACCAGCATTTCCAGCTTCTATAATATTCTGATGTTTCTTTTTCCTTAAGTGCTAAGGTTAACTTTTCCATCTCTGCACAGGCTGTTATGTTCTGAATGACCATTTCCTCTGTTGGAATATCTGCTTGTTTCCAACACTGTGCAAAGGTTATTCTGGCTGCAGTAAGAATGTGCAGTATTATATATTTGACTTTTTTAGAAATTTGTTAAATATCCCCAATAAGAAGAATTCTGGTTTAATTCAATTTGCTCTGCCGTTATATCTTCTAACCATTTTTTTATTCTATGCCAGTATCTTTGGGCTTCAGTGCAGGACCACCACATGTGAAAGAATGTTCCGTGTTTCTTTTTACATTTCCAGCAATTCGGATTCATGTTAGGAGACTTTTTTGCTATTCTTGAGGGCGAGAGATGCCATCTATAAAACATTTTATAGGCATTTTCTTTATATGTTGCTGATTTGGTAATTTTATTATTCCTTGTCCAGACCTTTTCCCATTCTAATAATGTAATGCTACGTCCTATGTTTCTACTCCAAGCTATCATGTTGCCTTTGACTACTTCCTCTTCTAATTCCATCTCTAATAAATAATTATAAAATTTAGTTATATTTTTTTTATCTGGACCTAATAGGATTTTATCTAATTGTTGTGCCTTATCATAAATTCCAAAATTTTTCTTGTCCTGGCTATATCTATTTTGAATTTGCAAATAAGCCCACCGGTCTACTTGTAGCCCTTGTTCTTGGAGATCTTGCCATGATTTTAAAGTTCCTTGCACATCAAGAAGGTCTTTGTATTTTATCATTTTATTAAGATCTAGATTATTTGGATGGATCATCGCCTCCATTGTTGAGATCCAGATTGGGATTTTTAAATAATTTTTTTTTATTTTGTTCCAATTAGCCAATAAGGAATCTCTAATTATATGTCTGTGGAAATACTTCTGCTTAATTTTTCCAGCATCCCATAAAAATGCGTGCCATCCCCTCTGTAAATCATGGCCTTCTAGAAATAAGATTCTTTTATTCGACAGATTTACCCACTCTTTCAACCAAAGTAAGGAGGCTGCACTATAGTATAATTCCCAATTTGGGAGTGCCATACCTCCCTTGCTCTTCATATCTTGCATTGCCTTTAGGTTTATCCTCGGCTTTTTCCCTTGCCAAATAAATTTAGTAATTATCTTAAGTTCCACAAAGTAATTTTTATGTATTTTTATTGGTATTGTTTGGAATAAATCAATAAATTTGGGCAGAATGTTCATTTTTATAGTGGCAATCCTCCCTAATAAAGAGATTTGCAATTTAACCCATATCTCTAAATCTTTTTTGACTTGCTGTAGTAATTTATTATAATTATTTTCCATTAGAGTTTTGCATTGAGCTGTCAACCAAATTCCTAAGTATTTAACTTTTTTTTACTTTTTTTTACTTTTTTTTCCAATTTTAGTTTTTGTTTTTCTGTTAAATTTTTAGTTATTAATTTCATTTTTCCCTATTAATTTTAAGTCCTGCAACTTCCCCAAATTGATCTAACTCTTTCAATAGTTCTTGACCTGTTTCAATTGGTTCCTCTTTGCAAAATACCATATCATCCACAAATGACTGGAGTTTATATTCTTCTTTCTTAATTTTTAGTCCTTTTATTCCTGGCTTCTGTCTAATTTGTGTAAGCAATGTTTCCAAAGATAATATGAAGAGCAAGGGAGATAATGGACATCCCTGCCTGACTCCTTTCTCTATTTTTATTGAGCGTGTGTACTCTCCATTAATAAAAATATTCGCCTTTTGTGAATCGTAAATTGTAGTCACGATGTTTTCAAATTTCGTGCCTAAATTCATATTGTAAATTTGTTGGATTAGGAATTGCCAGTTTAGATTGTCAAAGGCCCTTCTATGCATCCAAGAATACAAGGGCTATTTGTTTTTCCAGGTGGGCTTCGTAGTATTCCAAAACATTTAATACTATTCTTAAATTGTTCCTAATTTGTCTATTGGGAAGAAATCTGTTTTGATCTTTATATATATTTTCATTCAATATTTTTTTCAATCTATTTGCTATAATTGTGGTAAATATTTTATAATCAGTATTTAACAGGGAAATTGGTCTTTAATTTTGTATAAGTCATAAATCTGAATCTTCTTTCGGAATCAACGATATCAGTGTCTCCTTCCATTTATCCGGCATTCTTGCTGCTAGTAGGACCTCATTATATACTTCCACCATAAGAGGTCCTATCTGAATCGGATTGTGATCTGTCCATTCGTTTGGTAAAATTTCAATCTCTTTTAATTCATTTACTAACTCACCATTCATCCACACCATATCGATTTGTGTCCATGATTGGTGAGGATTAGAGTAAAATGTAAATTGCTTTTTCTCAGGGTTTAATTTCCTCCACATGTCTATCAAATTTAGTTCAATCATCATTTCTTCACATGTTTTGGGTAGTTCTCTTTTTTTCTTCTTTTTCCCCCCACTACTGTGATCTTTCTGGTGGTCCACAATAGCACTGAAATCCCCCAAGATACAAATATTCCTTTTCTCTAATTCCACTATTTTCCCATGTAATTGTTTAAAAAATTCCTTTTGGTTATCGTTAGGGGCATAAATTACCACTAGTAGAATTGGGATTGATTTAATCCAAATTTGTAACACCAGAATTCTTCCACTGGGGTCTATCCAAATTGGCTCTGCTTTCATATCGTCTTTCACATATACTGCTATCCCTTTCTTTTTCCTAAAATCTGCTGGTGACATATACAAATTCCCTAGCCTGGGGCATTCTAGATATTTTTCTTCTTCCTTCCTTATATGAGTTTCCTGTAAACATATTATATCTGCATTTTGTTTACTTAATTTGGTTAATATTCTTTTCCTTTTTTTCCTAGAGTTTAGGCCATTTATATTAATTGATAGTATTTTCTTTTCTTTGTCCATCACCTAATTGACTCTTGCTCTTTGTCTTGTAGTTACTCCTGTCTCTCTTTGTGGCTGATTGTGCTTCTTCGGTTCTTCTCTCTCTTGATGTTGTTTATTTTTCGAATTCCTATGATTCCCATCTCTATTTTTTTGATAGTCTTGGTCGTCTTGCAAATTCGTTTCTAATTTGTCTCAACTACTCGATTCTTCATGGCCTATCAATCGTTCATAGAATTCTTGGGCTTTTTCCATGGAGTCTACTTTAATTTTTCTTTCTTCCCATGTGATTAGCATTCCCTCTGGGATTAGTCATCTGAATATGATGCCTTTTTGGTTTAATTGGTTCGCCAAGAATTTATAATCTCGCCTCTGCTCTCTCACTCTTCTTGGGATTTGTTTAAGCACCAAGATTTCTTTTCCTTTGTATGTAATTGTTTCTTCTCTAGAAATTTTGTATATAATATCTCGAACTTTCCTTCTGGCAAATCTCACGTGGACCTCTTTTGGATGTTTATGTCATTTTGCGTAGTTTGTGCTCACTCTACATACTTCGTCTAACTCTTTCAGAATATCATCCTTATCTTTTTCCAGTAGGTCTGCTAATATTCCTGCCATCACTTGTTCTAAGTCCTCTTCTTTAGATTCCATTATATTTTGGAATCTCAGATATGCTGCAGCCTTGTCCATTTCCAGATGTACCAAGGAGTCGTCCATTTCTTTAGTCACATTTCTTAATTGCTCACCAACCATTTCCAGCTTCTTTTCCATTTGTTCTGTCCTTTTCTCAACCTCCTTTATTGTTGATTCATTCCTTTCTAGTGCTTGCTGTATTGTTTCAATTTTTTGATCCAACTGTAAGATGTCTAATTTCATTTCTGCCTTTAAGTTCCCCATCTCTTCTTTTAATTCATTTGTATCAGCTCTTGTTTTGGTATGATTTTTCACCATTATTTCCTGAAACTTCAGCATGGATTCTTGTAAAGTAAGAAGGGTCGATTGGATATTGGCATTCATGATGACAGGTTGCTTCTCTCCAGGTAGAGTTTCTTCAATTGTCTTTTGTGAGACAATTGTCTTTTCTGAGGGTGATGGCATCACAGTTGTTTGTATTGAAGAAGTCTTCTTTCCAGTTTTAATCGTTGTGTTAGTGATAGAGGTCATTTCTTGTAAAATTTGTTTTTGTTTTTGTATTATACTAAATATGTTGTCCCAAATTAACATTCACTATTGAGAAGTATCAGCTATATATGGCCACTATGCTAATTAATATGATATGTTACAGGATTAACTTCTCTTGTCAATATATATATTCTCCAGAACAATTTTAAAGCTAATTTCTAAATCAGATACCTGGATTTGTAGATCTTAATAATATATCAAATTCCTCTATTTAAATTTAAGTACTATTAACCTGTATATCTATAAGTGATATAGAATCCCTGATCTCAAAATAATGTTATAAAATAATATTTCAAATACTTACAAATCTAAATGAAAATATATCAACCTTGCTATACAATAATTAATTAGTTAATCTGTAGTAATCACAATTAATCACAATTAATTATTTAATTCAATCTAATCAATGCCTATAATCAAATATCCATACCTAAATAATTAATTAATTGTCACCTCCCTTTTTTGTGTGTTATAACCAAATATAAACTTCAATATTTACTAATGTATCAATTAAATCATATATAAATTACATTTACCACATTCAAAAATCAGTTGAGTTGGTGTCAAGAAATAATTATTGCAATCTGCAAAGTTTAAAGGCTTAAAGTGTCTTAATGTAATTGTTCAGTTCTTCGAGATTCCTTCACCAAGTGCACTGGAAGCACAGACTTGCTGAGTAATGCCTCTGATTTCACTGTCTCACCGCACTTTCCACTGTAGTTGTTTCTCCTTTTGTTTAAAAGTCTTACAAGTCAATCCTTAGATTCACATAGTCTCTTCCTTTAATAAATCTTCTCCACTTACTACAGCTCCAGTCCAATAGTCCAAAAAGAGACCAGTAAATTATTCAGTTTCGTCCATGGAATATTTAAAGTTGTAATAAGACTATTTAATTCCTTACTTCAAATCTCCCCCCATCTCAAGTTCATCCTTCCAATTTCCCCCAAAATCTACAATTCAAATCTTTCAAAGTTCTCTTAAATTAAATTTGTTGTTCTTTCTTTCTTCTTTTTTTTCTCCCCCAATTATTGTCAGTCTCTCAGATCCCTCCGATTCTCTTATCTTCTCTGTCCAATTGCTCGCGTCCTTACCCTCTTCCGTCTCACGAGCCCTTTCGCATTCGCCACCACTCATATCTGCTTTGGCAGCTGTTTTCGAGCTTCGCTCCTACTAAGGTTCTTCAATATTCAACGCTCAATCAGGATCGCAAATTCTTTCACTCGCACTTTTCGTTCATCACAGTCTGTCACTCACTCGCTTCCTCTTGAATGCAACGATCAAGACCTAAAAACCGCCATTACTGACAGTCTCTTGATGTCGGTCTACACAGGGTTTCTCTACATCGCAATGAGAATTGCCTTTTCCACACTGCGACTTGAGTCTCACCACACTGGCACGCTTCTCTAAAAGATGCGTACACCTCTAAGCGTCACTCCAACAGCAAGAGGAGATAGCATGAAAACCAGAGCAAGCTTCAGCACCTCCGTTCACCCATATCTCGTCACCGGAAGTGTGTGTTTGTATGTAAGCTCTGAGACTCAAGAGTGATGTTTGAGGGCCAAGATTTTCATTCATAGACCTCAAAGGTCTCTGTGTTTGTATATTTGTGTGTTTGTGTGTCAGCTCTGAGACTCAAGAGTGATTCTTGAGGGACAAGATTTTGATTCATAGACCCCAAAGATGTGTGTGTTTGTATGTAAGCTCTGAGGGACAAGAGTGATGATTGAGGGCCAAAATTTTCATTCATAGACCGCAAAGTTGTGCGTGTTTGTGTGTTTGTGAGTTTGTGTGTAAGCTCTAAGATTCAAGAGTGATATTTGAGGGTGAAGATTTTTATTCAGAGACCCCAAAGGTCTTTGTGTTTCTGTGCATGTGTTTTTGGGTGATAGCTCTGAGACTCGAGTGATGCTTGAGGGCCAAGATTTTCATTCATAGACCTCAAAGGTCTCTGTGTTTGTATATTTGTGTGTTTGTGTGTCAGCTCTGAGACTGAAGAGTAATTCTTGAGGGCCAAGATTTTCATTCATAGACCCCAAAGTTGTGTGTGTATGTTTGTAGGCTCTGAGGGACAAGAGTGATGCTTGAGGGCTAAGGTTTTCATTCAGGGACCCTATAGGTGTTTGTAAACGTGTGTCTGTGTGTAAACTCTGAGCTTCAAGAGTGATTTTTGAGAGCCAAGATTTTCACTCAGGGACCCTAAAGGTGTGCGTAAATGTGTATCTTTGTGTAAAAGGTGTGTGTTTTTGTGTTTCTGTGTAAGCTCTGAGATTCAAGAGTGATGCTTCAGGGCAAAATTTTCATTAATGGACACTAAAAATTGTGCCTGTTTGTGTGTTTGTGTGTCTGTGCGTAAGCTCTGAGACTCAAGAGTGATGCTTAAGGGCGAAGAATTTCATTCATATTCCCCAAAGGTGTGTGTGTTTGTTTGAGTGTAAGCTCTGAGACTCCAGAGTGATGCTTGAGGGCCACGATTTTCATTCATGGACCCCAAAGTTGTGTGTGTTTGTGTGTTTGTGTGCAACCTCTGAGACTTAAGAGCAATGCTTAAGGGCTAAGGTTTTCATTCAGGGACCCCAAAGTTGTAGGTGGTTGTGTGTTTGTGAATTTGTGTGTAAGCTATTAGACTCAAGAGTGATGCTTGAGGGCCAAGGTTTTCATTCACGGAATTGAAAATTGTCTTTATTTGTTTGTTTGTGTATTTGTGTGTTAGCTCTGAGACTCAAGAGTGATGCTTGAGGGCCAAGATTTTCATTCATGGTCCAGATGGGATTCCAGTAGAATTGTACAAAGCCACAATAGAGTTAGTAGGGCCACTGATGCTGGAAGTGTTTAACGAAGTACTTTTGGCAGCCAAAATGCCAGACTCATGGAGGGGGGCATTGATTTCGTTAATTCCGAAGGAGGATGTAGATGCCAGATATATCAACAATTATAGACCAATCTCACTTTTAAATGCTGATTATAAATTATTTACCTCAATTATAGCGAATAGAGTAAAACAAGTTTTAAATTTATACATTCATGAAGACCAAAATGGTTTCCTTCCATCCCGCCAAATCAAAAATAATCTAAGAACCGTTATTGACGTCTTAGAATATTATGAAGTTCATCCAGAGAAACAATTTGCACTCATGTTTTTAGATGCGGAGAAAGCATTTGATAATCTACATTGGCACTTTTTAATACAAAAAATCTATAACATGAGTCTGGGCACTAAATTCGAGAACATTATCACAACAATTTATAATACCGAACAGGCCAATATACTAATTAATGGTGAACAAACAGGCCCATTAAACATTGAAAAGGGCGTTAGACAGGGTTGCCCCCTCTCACCCCTCCTATTTATACTTGCTTTAGCATCACTGTTAACGCGGATAAGACAAAACTCTGAAATCCAAGGAGTTAGGGTCAAAGCAGAGGAATATAAACTACAGGCGTTTGCAGACAATATGGTTTTCTTCCTAGAGGAACCCATAGAAAAAGGACATAACCTAATAAAAGAACTAGAACAATTTGGTTCAGTAGCAGGATTAAAGATTAATAGAAATAAGACAAAATTACTGACTAAAAATCTAACAGAGAATCAGAGGAAAGAATTAGAAAAAACCATGGGGATACAGGCAACAAAAAAGGTCAAATATTTAGGCATATGGTTAACACCACATAGTAAATCGCTCAAAGAGAATAATTATGATAAACTATTACAGCAAATTAAGAAAGACCTAGAATCTTGGAATAAGCTGCAGCTTTCTCTACTGGGCAGGATTGCCACGATCAAAATGAACATCTTACCAAAACTCCTTTACTTATTCCAGACAATCCCAACTAAATTACCAAAAATTTTTTTGAAGATATAAATAAGGTAACACTTAAATTTATTTGGCAAGGAAAAAAGCTAGAATCAATATTAAGGCTTTACAAGATGCAAAAAGTAGAGGGGGCTAGCGCTCCCAAATTGGGAATTATATTATTGGGCAGCCAACTTATTATGGTTAAAAGACTGGGTCAATTTACTCAATAAAAGAACTTTAGCCTTGGAAGGGCACGATCTTCAGAGAGGGTGGCGCACATTTCTATGGGATGTGGGGAAAACTAAACAGTCGTATTTTCATAGACACCTTATTAGAGATTCATTATTAACTAATTGGAAAAAATATGCAAAAACATTATTCAAAAATTCGATTTGGCTTTCAACAATGGAGGCAATGGTTCATCCCAACAATTTGGATATAACAAAAGCGACTAAATATAAAGATTTATTAGACCCTCTAGGAAAATTAAGAACTCGACAGGACTTACAGGAACAGGGATTTAAAATTGACCAGTGGTTATATATACAAATCCATAGCAGATACAAACAAGATATCAAAGAGTTTGGAATCTATAGCAAATTACAATATTTAGATAAAATCTTATTAGGATCAAATAAAAAGAATATCTCCAAATTTTATGAATATTTATTGGAGGTAGAATTAGAGCAAGAGATAGTGAAAGGGAACATGATAACGTGGAGTAGGAATATTGGAAGAAGCATTACATTAACAGAATGGGAAAAGATCTGGAATAGAAACATCAAGATTACGAAATCAGCGGCGTACAAAGAAAATATGTATAAAATGTTATATAGATGGCACTTACCCCTTCGAGTTTGGCGAAGATGAACCCTAACACGAGCTCAAGGTGTTGGAAATGCAAAAGCACTGAAGGAACATTTTTCCACACGTGGTGGTCTTGTAAAACTACCCAAAAATTTTGGCAAAAAATCAGAAAATGGTTGGAGGAGATAACTAAAGAACAAATAGACTATAAACCAGAGTTCTTCCTATTAGGGATCTCTGATAGATATTTATCCAAAAAGACAAAATATGTAATAATCCATATTCTAACCGCAGCTAGATTAGCGTTTGCTCAATGTTGGAAATTACCTCATACACCTTCAGAGCAAATGGTTATTCAGAAAATTTGTGAGTGTGCTGAAATGGATAAATTAACGATAGCATTAAAAAACAAAGAGTCCTCAACATTTTACGACAACTGGGACTCATGGTATAATTGGCTTACACAGAGACAAATTATGTAAATGATAAAAAGTAACTTAAACATAATGGAAAAGAGGAGTAGATTGGATATGATGAAGAGAAATGATCCTTACAGACTGTCACAAAAAGACATCATTCGAGGGCCAAGATTTTCATTGATAGACCCCAAAGTTGGGTGTGCTTGTGTGTAAGCTCTGAGAGTTAAGAGTGAGGCTTGAGGGCCAAGATTTTCATTGATTGAACCCAAAAGTGTGTTTGTTTGTTTGTTTGTTTGTGTGTAAGCTCTGAGATTCAAGAATGATGCTTGAGGGCCGTTTTCATTCATGGAACCCAAAGATGTGTGTGTTTGTGTGTTTTTGTGTTTATGTGTAAGCTCTGAGATTCCAGTGTGATGCTTGAGGGCCAAGATTTTCATTCATGTACACTAAATGTGTGCGTGTTTGTGTGTTTGTGTGTAAGCTCTGAGACTCAAGAGTGATGCTTGAGGGCCAAGATTTTCATTCATAGACCCCAAAGGTGTGTGTGTTTGTGTGTTTGTGTGTAAGCTCTGAAACTCAAGAGTGATGTTCGAGGGCCTTGATTTTCTTTTTTTTTAAAAAAAAAAAAAGTTTTGTTTTTTTAAGACAAACATAAACAATTGTTTTGTTCTTCCACTTCGTAGTCTTCAATTAGAATTACATTGTATATGTTCTCGTATTGTCAATCAAATATTCCTAAATACATTAATATCATTATTAATCAATCATTTGATGATACTATTATTCATGTTTCATGAAATAATCCATATTTTACTTAATTTATTTTATGACAGTTCATATTTCCATCTCAAATCTATCCTATAATCCTTTTGTAGATATAATAATAAAAAAATACATCTTTATATATTCATTATGTTCTTAAAATCTACATATTTCATTACCATTTTTTATTGTCTAACCATTGATAGAATAAATCCCCAATTTTATAAAATTGTTTATCTTCTTGTTCTCTGATTTCAAATGTCAGTCTTCTCATTTCAGCAGATTCCATTATTTTCTTAATAACTTCCTCCTGTATTGATATTTTCTCATTTTTCCAGTTTTTAGCAAATATGATCCTAGCTGCTGTTAATACATTTACAATCAAATATTTCAATTCTTTACTATATATTTCAGGTAAAATTCCCAATAAAAACATCTGTGGTTTCAAGTCTATGTGCTTTTTTGTCATTTTTTCCAACCATGTGTGGATTTTAGTCCAATATTTTTTGGCATCCTTGCACGTCCACCACATATGGTAATATGAGCCAGGTATCTGATGACATTTCCAACACTTTTCAGACTTGTTCTTGAACATTCTTGCTATTCTTGTTGGGGAAAAATGCCACCTGTAAAACATCTTATACAAATGTTCTTTATACGCTGTTGACATTGTCATTTTACAATTTTGAGACCACAGTTTTTGCCATTTCTTTAAATCAATCCCATATCCAAAATTCTTCCCCCAGGCAATCATTGTTTCTTTAACTTGTTCTTCTTCTAGTTTAATTTCTAATAAATATCCATACAGTTTTTTAATCACCTTTTCATCAATACCTGTCAAAATCTTATCTCTCTCAGCTACTCTTTGGCACAAATGCAGGGAGAAAATAAGACACTCTTCGCTTCAGTTTATTCCTTCCTCCGCAAGGAGTCCGAGATAATAGCTAAGCAAACAAAATAAAGTTGGATCTAACCCGAGTTTCCTGGGACTCGATATTTATAATAATTTCCCCTCATTACCTTTCATTATCCCTGATTACCCGTATTACCCATGATTACCGTTTTTAATAATTATTCGTATGAACTCAATCACATCACGTGGTTAATGCATAGAGCTTCACCTCACAGCATTTTACATAGACCGTGCATATTATTATGATACAGAGTTTATTCTGATGAAGAGGAATGCCATCCTTCTGGTCGCTGTGGCTTCGATTCAAACACGTGTGTTGAGTAGTCGCGACATGCGTCCCCCTCTACCAGGAACCAGTCTATAAAACAATATACATTATAACACTAATTATATCTCTACTTGTGGTCCCAGTTTATCGGGATATTTGGTATGGAATTGCCTTATCAGTCTATTTGCATACACATCTGCTATTTTCACCCAGGTTGCCTCTGTTTCAGTATATCCTTTCCATCTCACTAAGTATTGTAACAATTTTCTACATATCCGCGAATATAGAATTTTATCAATTTCAGCATGAGTTACATCTTTAGCTATTACAGATTCCTCAGGCTGAGGTATATCAATATGTTCTACAGGCTTAAGTAAACTAGCATGAAACACAGGATGTATTCGATGTATCCGTGGTGGCAATTTAAGTTTTACAGTTACCGGGTTTATCACTTTCGTAATTTGGAAAGGTCCAATATATTTTGGTCCAAATTTTTGACTATTTAGGTGTAATTTTATATATTTAGTTGATAGGTAAACATGGTCTCCAGGTTTGAATGCTTTATACTCTTTTCTTTTCTTGTCTGCTTGCTGTTTATATTCTAGTGCTGTTTTATTGAGAGTCTCTTTTACTTTATCCCAACTATCCTGAACTTTTTTCGACCACATTTGGACACTTATGGGTTGTTGTTCATCACATTGTAAATCAGGGATTGGCACAAATTCTATCCCATTTACTACCTGTGCTTTCATGTATAGCATTATTATATGCTACTTAAGCAAATGGAAATAAATCAGTCCATTCTCGCTGTTGATAAGATGTATATGATCTCAAATACCTTTCAATCATCGCATTAGTTCTTTCAGAAGCACCATTGGTGCTGGGATGGTATGCAGAGCTAAGACCTAGAGAGCATCCTAAAAGGCATACAAACACTCTCCAAAATCGTGCTGTGAATTGCACACCTCTATCCGAAATTATCCTTCTAGGTGTGCCATGTAGTCTATATACATGTTTTATAAACAGGTTGGCTAATTTTGTTGCCAAAGGTAATCCTTTACATGGTATAAAGTGAGCTTGTTTTGAAAACAAGTCTATAATAGTCCAGATTACTGTATATCCGTTACTGCTGGGCAACTCCACAATAAAGTCCATGGCTATATCTTGCCATGGCTGGTTTGGATCCGATACAGTTTGTAATAGTCCTAAAGGTTTTCCTACTCAAGGTTTTGTAGTAGCACAAATGTGGCATTCTTTAAGGTACTGTTCAATGTCTGATCTCATATGTGGCCACTAAAACTGCCGCCTTACCAAATGTAGTGTTTTTAAAAATCCAAAGTGTCCAGCCTGCCTTACATCATGACATTGGGATAATATCTTTTTCCTACAATTTGATGGAACATATATTTTATCCCCTCTCCAATACAACCCATCTTTATCTAAACAGGCACTATTATTTGTTTTTATGCATACGTCCATTTTTGTAGCCTCTTGTAATTCCTTTTTGGTAATCTCTTTCGTGGTCAACATCTGAATTTGTTCGGTTTACAGTCCTACAGAGATCATGGGCTGAATAACTTCGTCTCTAGACACGTTGTATTGAGGTAGTCCAGATAGTGCATCTGCCATGAAGTTTTTACCTCCCAGAACATATCGCAACTGGAAATCAAAAGGTTTAAAATACAAAGCCCATCTTACTTGTTTAGGGGATAGTTTTCTCAGTTTCTGTAATGCTTGTAAATTTTTATGATCTGTCCAAACTTCGAATTTTTCTTTCAACCCTTCTAATAGGTGTCTCCATGTACTAAGTGCCCATTTTATGGTGATAGCCCCCTTTTCCCAAATAGCCCACCTGCGTTCTGTGATTGTAAATTTCCATGATCTATATGCACATGGCTGTAATTGTCCATCAATGTTATACTGTAAGAGGACAGCCCCCACAGCCACATCACTTGCATCAGCTTGTAGTACAAAACTTTTAGTTGTTTCAGGATGTTTTAAAATGGGCTCTTGAGCAAATAAAGCTTTCAGGTCATCAAACTCTCACTGACACTCCTGTGACCATACAATGGGTTGACTAGGTCTGGGTTTTGGCACTTGATGTTTAGTTTTTAACAATTCTGTTAATGGTAAAGCAATTTGTGCAATTTTAGGAATAAACTGCCGGTAAAAGTTTGCAAATCCTAAAAAACTTTGTAATTGCTTTCGTGTTTTTGGCTCTTTCCAATCAACTATGGCTCTGACTTTATTGGGATCCATTTTATTCCTTTATTGGATATTCTGTACCCTAAATAATCCAACGACGTACAGTGAAACTCGCACTTCAAAAGTTTCACATATAACTTGGCGTCAAGTAATTTTTTCAGAACTTTCCTCACTAAGGCCACATGTTCCTCCATTGTTTTGGTATAAATTAAAATATCATCTAAATATACTAGAATGCCACAATATAAATGTTCCTGTAATACTTCATTTATAAGTTGCATGAAGACAGCGGGTGCCCCTTGCAACCCAAATGGCATAATGTTAAACTAAAAACTTCCAAGGGGGCAATTAAAAATAGTTTTCCATTGATTCCCCCTCTCGTATTCGAACTTGATAGTAGGCTTCTTGTAAGTCCAATTTCATAAAATACCCGCCAGTCACTAATGTTGCTAACAAATCATTGATTAGTGGTAAAGGATATACATTGTCTATTCAAATAGCGTTGAGCCCACGGAAATCAACACAAAGACATAATCCACCATCTTTTTTCTCACGAAATAAAACAGGGGCAGCTATATGTGATTTCCCGGGTTGAATAAATCCACGCACCAAAATTTTATCTAGATATTGTCTCATTTCCTCCATCTCTTTTGGAGTCATGGCATACATTCTTGGTTTTGGAAACTTTGCTCCAGGAATTAAATCAATTGCACAATCAGTTGTTCTGTGTGGTGGTAATGTTTCACAGTCCTTTTCGCTAAACACATCTGCTAGGTCTTTATATTCCTCTGGATAACGTAGTTCTTCAGAATCGTCTATAGCTGTTATAACTTCCCTATTATTTACATATGGAGGGGACATAGGGCCAACTGCAATTCGTAACTTCCTAAAACCGTCTTCCCACCATATCATGGGCTTCCATTTGTCTAACCATACTAGACCTAAAATTAGTGCCTCCCTCATCTGTGGTACTACAATAAATCGTAAAGACTCCCAATGACTCCCTATCTCTAGTTTGATAGGGGTTGTCATTATTGTAGCAGGACTCCCACCTAATAATGAACCATCCACTTGTTCAAAACACATAGGTTTGGGCAGTTCTTCCACTGCTAACTGTAATTCATCAACCATTTTTTTTACTAATTAAACATCTAGTACATCCAGTGTTGATTAATGCTCCATACTGACCCCTCAATTTGCTTGTTAGATTTTCCAATACTACTGGTATAAGAAATGGTCGCACAGGATTACCCACCAAATCATCCTCATCCAGACTGTCATCTCCACTATCGTATAATCCCGAGACTACCTTGGGTAGTTGTTTGCCATCAGGTGTTTTCCTCTCACGTCTATTTTTCATTACTTCTGTGTTCGTTTTTTGTGACACCCCTTGAGATCTTTCAGAGGTAACTGTCCCTTGTTTTGTACCACGGGTCATGACACCACCTGGTAAATTGGTACTTGTGGCACTAGTAATGCGAGCCACCTGTTTTCTATTATCTAGTTCTATAGATGGACACTCCATTGCCCTATGTCCCAGACCTTGGCATTGTAAACACCTTATGAGCCCCATTCCCCTACCAATCCTTTTAATCTCCTCCCCCAACTTACCCCGTGCTGCTACTGCTCCTATTAGTTGTCTTTTGGGCCCTTCAAACATAGGACAGAACTCCCTCAGTCCCACATCCAACTCCACAACTGCTTTATACCATTCCCCCAGTTTCTGGGGAACCCCCCCTATAAAGACAAGCCTGCCTCAATCCTCTATCTAAACCAGATCTAAATTCACTAATCAATAGTCTTTCCGGCCAGGTGTGCAACCTAGTTGCTAATTTCCAAAATTCTCTGACATACTCCACAGCAGGCCTCCCACCCTGCTTCAATGACATTAATGCTTCTTCATATTGATGTATCCTCGACCTATCTTCAAATTGAACTTTGAGTGCATCCAAAAACAAACCAGCATCAATCAATTCCTTTGCATGCACACTGTGCAACTCTGCAGCCCAATCAGCAGCATCACCTGTTCACACTGTAGTTATCGCAACTATAATAGACCATTGAGAAGGCTAGCAATTTGAATATAATTCTAGGTGGTTCACAATTTGGCTTAAAAATAATGCTAACCTATCAGGATTCCCATCAAAGGAAGTGTTTATAGGAGGAGGACCACCCCAAACCATTCTTTGGGGCCAATATCCAGATGTGCCTGATGGACCCCAGGAGTGAATTGTTTGTCTATTCCCCATCTGCGCATCCCTAAATTCAACCCTGGAACCTGGGACCGGTTTAGAGGTTTTACTCCGAGTTCCTGATACTCCTACTACATCTGCTAATGATTCATCTACTTCCATAGAAAATGCTCCCTCCGACCTCCTCCTACTCATCTCCCTGCTATCTCTGGCACTTGAACTAAAGAAAGATGTGTCTTCCATTCTAAATCCCCTCCCTGGACTTTCCCAAACGGTCTGGGGAGTGGAGTCACGAATGCTTAAGTCACCATACTTGACACGGAGCAGTTCCAACGTACTAGCATTTAAACTGGTCGTAGACATACTACACTCATCTTCATCAGCAATCTGTCGTACTCTCCACTTCTCAAATGTCCCGGAGGTCATAAAAGCCGGCATAAAAGTAGGAGGTTTCCCTTGTGAAACTTTCCCCCTCAGATTCTCCCTCAACTCCAATCCCACTTTCCGTTCCTTCCAGATTTTCGGCCGTACCACAGACTGAGGATCCTCTTCACATCTCGCGTTATCTGTTTGTCCACTTTCCAAACACACCACATTATCGTCCAACTGAATTGAGGGCTGCTCAGGCACCACGCCAGCCCCTCCAACAGCATTATCCACATCCACCTCCGAAACATCCTCAAAACCTCCATCAACAGCAGTACCTTCAGCCATAATATCACAGGTAATGAAATATTATAGGATGTAAGAGATCCAACTTTCCTCTCAGCTACTCTTTGGCACAAATGCAGGGAGAAAATAAGACACTCTTCACTTCAGTATTTAGTAACACAAAAGCTTATTGTTTATTCCTTCCTCTGCAAGGAGTCCGAGATAATAGCTAAGCAAACAAAATTAAGTTGGATCTAACCCCAGTTTCCTGGGACTCAATATTTATAATAATTTCCCCTCATTACCTTTCATTATCCCTGATTACCCTTATTACCCATGATTACCGTTTTTAATAATTATTCATATGAACTCAATCACATGAATCGTGGTTAATGTGTAGAGCTTCACCTCACAGCATTTTACATAGACCGCGCATATTATTATGATACAGAGTTTATTCCGATGAAGAGGAATGCCATCCTTCTGGTCGCTGTGGCTTCGATTCAAATGCATGTGTTGCGTAGTCGCAACAATCTAAATCAGTCAATATATCATAGAAAACTTCTGTTTTAGAATCTTTATCATACCTAGAATGTATTTGTGCATATGAAAACCAATTCATCTTTATACCTTGTTCCTCTAGTTTTTGCATAGATTTAAGTTCACCCTTTTCATTCAATATTTCACCATATCTAACTGTTTGTTCCTTTTTGTATATTATAGGATAAGAAAATGCTTCAATAGTCGATAGCCAGACTGGAATTTTCAAATAACATTGCCTTTTAGTCTTCTCCCAATTTAACCACAGAGACTCCCGTATATAATGTCTTCTAAAATACCCCTGTGATTTAGTTCCTTTATACCATAAAAAAGCATGCCACCCCAACAACAGATCATGTCCTTCTAGTGTCAACAATCTAGTATTTCTTAATGTTATCCATTCCTTGACCCACATCAAATTTGTAGCTTGGTAGTACAACTCCCAATTAGGCAAACCAAATCCTCCTCTTATTCTAGCATCTTGCAAAAGTTTTAATTTTATTCTCCCTTTCTTACCTTGCCATATATATTTCAACACAATTTTATTTAAATCTTCAAAATAGTCTTTTCCAAGCCTAATTGGGATTGTTTGGAACAAATATAAAATTCTGGGTAATATATTCCTCTTGATTGTTGATATTCTCCCTATTAATGACAGCTGTAAATTTTCCCATTTCGCCAAATCTAGCGCTATCTGCTGCTTAAGTTTAATATAGTTATTCTCTTTTAGTGTACTACATCTTGCTGTCAGATGTATCCCCAAGTACTTGATCTTATTTGTGACCTGGATTTTCAATATATCCACCAATTCTTCCTTTTGTCTTGATAGCATATTCTTTGTTAAAATCTTTGTTTTTTCTTTATTTATTTTCAAACCAGCCACCTTTCCATATGCCTCTATCTTTTCTATCAATTTTGATGCTGTTTCTAGTAGGTCTTCTAAAATGAAAACCAGATCATCTGCGAATGCTTGAAACTTAAATTCTTCCTTTTTAATTTTCATCCCTTTTATATCCTTTTCTTCTCTAATATTTCTGTTTAGCACTTCCAAGGTTAACACAAACAACAGAGGTGATAGTGGGCACTCTTGTCTTGTTCCTTTTCTTATATCAATAGAATCTGTCAGTTCTCCCTCTATCATTACCTTTGCAGTTTGCTTATGATATATAGCTTCTATTGCTTGAATAAATTTTTTAGCAAAACCCATCTGTTCCAGTTGTAATAACATGAATCGCCAATTCACATTATCAAATGCCTTCTGTGCATCTAGAAATATCAAAGCCATTTGTTTTTCAGGGTGTGCCTCGTAGTATTCAAAAGTGTCCAAGATTACTCTCATAATGTCTTTAATTTGTCTCTTTGGCAGAAATCCATTTTGATCAGGATGAATGAAATTATTTAGGTACTTTTTAAGTCTTTCTGCCAATATTGAAGCAAAGATTTTATAATCTGCGTTTAGTAGGGAAATAGGTCTATAGTTCTTGATTTGTAATAGATCGGCCTCCTCTTTTGGGACAAGTGTAATATAAGCTTCTGACCATGATTTAGGTATCTTCTTCTTTAACATAACTTCATTCATAACTTCTAGCAATGGAAGATTCAACTATTCTTGTAGTGTTTTGTAAAATTCCGCCGGAAGTCCATCTGGGCCTGGTACCTTTCCATTGTTTTGCTTCTTAAGTGCTTCAGTTAACTCCATCATTGTTATATTGCTTTCTAACATTATTTCAATCTCTTTAGGTATCTGGGGTAGATTAGCATTCTGTAAGTACTGTTTAACTCTTTCATCGTCAATATTCTCTTGTGCATATAGTTTCCCATAATAGTCTCGTATAATTTCCTTCTTCTCTTTACTTCCATAGCAAACTTGGCCTTGATCATCTATTTTTTTTTATTCTAGAAAAAAACATTTGTTTGACATACATTTAAAACAGACAAATATATATATATTTATATTCTGTCTCACTTTTCTTCTTTCCCAAAAGATGAACGAATACAAACTCACACAAACACAGGCAGGCAAGCTGGCTCGGACTTCACAGAGTTAATTCTTTGGAACTGATAATATCCTTGGCATTCCAACACCCTCTGCCTGCCAAGTCCGAACTGATAACAAATAAAATTCTACTCACAGAAAATTACAAGGCAGTCCACAAAAATCATTCACGAAGAAATTCTAAAGTCAGATTAAACTTTGTCCCGTACAAAGTTCCAGCTGAAGAAACACCCACTTTTATCCCCTGTGGGGTGTGGCTCAATGACTCAGCTCACTCTCTGACCCTCCCACGCCTCCTACGTTGCTGCTCACGTTTCTCCCTACGATGCTGTTTAGGATCAAGCCAACACTCTTCCTCTTTACTCCCTGTCAGGGGCTGCTCCGATATGCCTTCCTCCTCAGGCTGTTCCTCTCGGTTGTCTGATGAAACCTGAAGCATTATCAGGGAGGAAGGCATTGCCAGAGAGGAAGGTCCTGTGGAGGAAGGTATTTGTATGTGGATCTTTGGTTATTCGGGTTTTCTCCCGCATAAATTGGAAGTATCTAGGCAATGTTTCGATGAAGTCTCATTCATCATCTTCAGGCTTGTGTCTTCAGCTCTGTGCTTCTCAGAGTAATATGAGCTTGCAGCTGCTTCTTCCTTTTAACTGCTAGTGGGGGTGTGACTTGATTGGGTGGGGGCTTGGCTGTGTTCTGATTGGGTGGGGGTGTGTTCTGTTCAGGTGGGGGCTTGGTTGTGCTCAGTTATGTGTGTTTGTGTGTAAGCTCTGAGATTCAAGAGTGATTCCTGCAGACCAAGGCTGAATTCATGGAACCCCGAAGGTCTGTGTGTTTGTGTGTAACCTCTGAGACTCAAGAGTGATGCTTCAGGGCCATGATTTTCATTAATGGACACCAAAGAAAAACTTCTCTTGGTAAGCTATTTCTCATTGCATATCTTGTGAAGACTCGAAAAACCTCATCTATTCCATCCATCATCTTCTCTGTGGTTATTTCCAGAGCTTCAGCCAAGATTTCTATCAATATCTCATCTAGGTTTTGTCCCTTTTCTTCCTCTGTTTTGAAATCTGAGATAAAATTCTGATCTGTCCATCTCCCATCTCATCATCCCACTTTTATCTTGTTCAACCAGTTAATCTGCTATCAATATCTCCAATCTTCTTATCCCTTTGTTTGTCTTCTTCAATTTTTTGGAATCTCTCATCATATTTCATCATCATTTGTTGAATGTTCTCTACCTTTCCGTCAGTTTTTCCTGTTCTTTGTTCAATGTTCTGTGTTCTCTTTTCAATATTCTCTGTTCTTATTTGTATATTTTGAATTCCTTGCATAATCATTTGCAGCGTCACCTTTTCCTGTTCTTTTTCTCGTTGTAAAATCATCTGTATTGAGCGTTGTCCTCCAGATGGTGAAGAGGAAGAAGTAGAAGTTGAAGAACCAGCCGCTGTTAGTTTTCTGCTCATTTCAAACAATTCAAAATCTTCAGGTTCTTCTAGACCTTAATCCACTCGTGAGATAACCAATTGTAATTCCAAGTAAAAATAGTGGGAAAAAAGAAGCCAAATAATAATAATAATTAAAAAAAAATTCTTCAGGCTCTTGTATACCTTAACCCAATCAATTAGTTAAATAGCAGTAAAAACTCAAAAAAGGAAGAAAAAGCCATAAACCAAAAAAGGAAAAAATTGTTAAATCTTGTAGGAGGCAGAAAAATAGAAAGTAAAAAACTAAAGAAGAAAAAAAAAGGAGTTCTTCAGGTTCTTCAACACCTTAATCCAATTAAGAAGTCTCAGGTATGAAAAGATATACAAAAAAAAGGAAGCCACAAAAACAAACCAATATGGAAAGCAAATTAAAAAATACAGGGTAGGGAGAGAGAAAAAAAGAAAAAAAGACTACTCCCTTAAAAAAAGAAGGAAAACATTAATAATAAGACTTTTCCTTTAAAATAAAATGCAAACTTAAAAATTAAGCTTCAAAAACAAAAAAAAGACAAAAACAAGTTCCAAAAAGCCAAAGATCAAATAGCTATTACAAAAATTAAGCTAATAAGGTGGAGAGGGGAGGAGCTGGCGCCAAGACGATACGGCTTGCAATCGAGCTCTACGATTGCAGCTGATATCTTCGCCCCTGGCCGGTCCAAACAGACCTAAACCGTCCCGTAGGGACGGTTATCGTGAGGGGCATACCCTGTGGATCCCAGGGACACCACAAAGTCCCTGGATGACCCAGGAGAAGTCCCTTTTGCTGGCGGCGGAGAGGCAGCCCCCATGCTACTGAAGTCGGGGCAGCTCCGGAAAGGAAGAGGCTGAAAGAGAAAGTGTGTCGGCTGGGTGAGAAACTGTTTTTTTTTAATATTTTGAGGCTTGAAAGGACACTTTGATTGCTAGAAGAAATCTGTGTGATTTTTGACAAAACTGATTAAGCGGCGTTTTTTTAAGGGAGACGTCAAAGCGAGGCTTTACTTTTATTTTATTTTTTTGCTACGGACTTTATTGTTACTTAGTAGATAACCGGACTGGTTTCTTTCTCTCTATATATATACTTTATTCTCCCTCTGGATCTTTTTTTTTTAAACTTTTTTTTTTTAGGCTAGAGGCTCCCTTTGGTTATTTCTCTTTTTGTATATATATGTATATATTTCTTGTTCTTTTTTTTTTTAACTTCAATTACCTTTCTGTGAGAGGAGGGGGGAAAGTGAGAACTAAGAAACTTTGTAACACTGCCAACTAGAGGCTTGAAATTTTATTTGAAGTGGAGAGAATTGTGAAAGACTCCTTCTCAAGGACATTCTAATGTGATAAGATAGAGGGAAGAGCACAGTAGAATATTATTACAGGTGTTCTTCTGGATTTCTATCAACAAATATCTATGGTTTGGCTTTGAAGCCTGTGGGAAAGGGAAGTGAGTCATAACAAAAGCCTTGGACAATTAAACAGAGTACAGTGTGTTGTTTCTCCCTCTTTAATTCTTTTTTTTAGTTTCACTACCCCCCCGCTAGCATTATTGTAAATTTTTATTTGCAATGTTTTTATTTTTACTTTTTATTTTCAAGGGGAAGCCTTAGAATTTTTTTATTTTTACTTTTATCTTTTTTTCCATTTTTATTGGGATTTTTGTTTTTTCTATTTATGCTCCTGGATTATTTTGGCCTCCTTTTTTTTTTAAAAAAAATGAGATTTTCCAGCTGGATTAAGGTGTGAAGAACCTGAAGAAATCTTTTTCTTTTGCTTTGACCTTTTTTTTATTATTATTATTACTGGGTTCTCTTCTTATTTTTATTTTTTATTGTGGACTACTTTATAATTGGATTAGGGTCAGGAAGAACCTGAAGAACTTCTTCTTTTTTCTTTTCTTTTTCTCTCCTTCACTACTGGACTTTTTACTGCTGGACTTTTCCACTTTGGATTATAATTGGCTATGTTTTTAATTGGATTAAAATTTGAAAGAATCTGAAGATTTTGAACCATTTAAAATGAGCAGGAAACTCATACCTCCGGGTGCTTCTATATCTACTTCTGCCTCCTCACCATCTGGAGGACAACGTTCAACGCAGGTAATGTCAAAACAAGATAAAGAGCAAGAAAAAGTAACTTTACAGACGATTATGCAAGGAATTCAAGACCTTAAGATAAAAATAGACATTATTGAACAAAGAACAGGGAAGACTGAAGAAAAGGTGGAAAATATCCAACAGATGATGGTGAAGTACGATGTGAGACTTCAAAAAGTTGAAGAAGAGGGTAAACGAAGAGAGGAGAAGATTGGAAATATTCATACTAGATTAATAGTGGTTGAACAAGAAAAAAGTGGGATGCTGAAGTGGGAGATGGAAAGGTCGGAATTCTATCTCAGATTCCAAAATATAGAGGAAGTAAAAGGGCAAGACTTGGTTGCGATAATGATAGAAATCTTGGCTGATGCCTTGGAAATAACAGAGGAAAAGATGATGGATGGAGTAGATGAGATATACCAAGTTTCCACAAGATATGCGATGAAAAATAACCTACCCAGAGAAGTTCACATTAGATTTACTAAAAAATCCATCAAGACACAAATTTTACAAGCGGCAAGAGAGAAGATGTTGAAATATAAAGGTAAAGAAATCTTGGTCCTAAAACAAATACCTAGAAGAGTGAGAGAGATGAGAGGAGAATATTGATTTCTGACCAAAGTGTTATTGAAGAAGGAGGTGAATTACAGATGGCTGATCCCAGAAGGACTGATGTTTATATGGCAAGAACAGAGATATAGAATTGATTCAATTGAGAAAGCAGAGCTCTTCTACGCAGAATTTTTTGGAAGGAGAGAGGAAGAGGCAGAAAAAGAGGTCTTATTAACTGAATCCCAAGAGGAACAAATGGAGATTGAAAAAGAAGAAGGTCATGCCAAATCAGCAAAACAAATAGACAAAAGACACGAAATAAATTCCATAGCAGACAGGAGATTGCCACCAAACAAATATAAGAAAACATTAGGATGAAACTGATAATCCAATCAAACCACCCCGCAGAGTTTACCCTCTGGCGGAAATGAAGACAACCCCCTGACAAGATTTAAAACATTAAGAAATACAAACACAAGCACTCACACACAAAAGGAGAAAAGGTATAAAAATCAGGGGTTTATTATACAAAGATGGCTAGCCCCAGGAACGCAGACTTCTTGCTATCTCTTGCCTTCCTGAAAAATAAACCAGCTTCCAAGCAGTTGTCTGTGTCCTTGCACCGGAGCCCTCCCAGCAGGAAAATCGAATCCTCAAAAGAAAGGCATTTTCCAGCCTTTCAACAGGGGGAAGGTAGTTTCTCCCTTCCCCCATTCCAAGCCTTGTTGGAATAGGCTTGTAAAGCTGCAGGAGAAAGAAAAGAGCATGAGCCTTGTTTCCATGCCAGGAGGAGGAGAGGAGGAAAGTGAGGAAAAAGAGGAGGAAGAAGAGATAGCAGGAGGAAATAGGAAAGGAAATCTCCCATTCGATGCTGGGTCCAGGTAATAATGCCCCCAAAACTCCCCCAGCCCAACCAGAGATGGCGCCTCCTTATTTGTGAAGCACGCTAAATTTGGTGCTAAGTTTGGTGCTGCTTGAGGCTACTCAAGGTGAGATGAGAGGAATATTTGGGGGGAGGCATGACTTTTCTCCAGAGACACTGACTGATGCTGCTGCTCTTGCCATGGAGGAGAGAGAGAGATAAGAAACAGAGAGGGAGGGAGGAAGAAAGAGAAAACTATACTACCATAAGTATTCCAGAAGCAACATGCTCCCTTCCAGCTTCCACAGCCCCAACCAATCTCCCACGCAACAGGAGCAGAAATTTCAACCATGTAAAAGCTGCATGACAGGAACAGGAAATTAAGTTCCTGTATACTGTTTCTAGCCATCATTCAGCCTCAACAAACCAATGTTCTTTTTTTCCCCCTTTGGGATAATTGTGTTATTCACCACATGCCTCACCTTCAAGACATGTTATGAATCTTTTAAGGAGGGCATAAATGAAGGATGTTACCAGGATTTTTAAAAGATAAAGAAAATCAAGAATTTTAAAAGGTAAAGCACACACACACCGCCCCAAATCTCTCTCTGTGTGTGTTTTTTTCTCTCTCTCTCTCTTTCCCCCCTCCCTTAAATCTACGGCTGGGCCAAGCCTTCCTTGGTGCTCTTCGCTACTTCTTTTCATTTCTTCATTTTGGAATCCAGACTGGCTTAAATGTTGCAGGAAATGACAACTCAGACCTTGGAATCTAAAAATAAGTTTTTATTTGTGTAAAGGTTCAGAGCAATTTAGCCAAAGCAACATCTAAACAACTTCCTATAGATACTAAACCACAGAAATGTAACTTGTCATTCATCCATTGGTTACTTGAAATACAGCCCCTTGTTGCTAGGTTAGAGTAGCTAGATGCTACAAATTCTTTGCTAACCCATCTTGCTAAACACTCTAGCTTCCTATAGCTCTGTTTGTGGTTTTGTTGCAAGTGAGACATGCGGTTTTCTGTAACAAGCTTCTTGCTTGACAAATATTTTATTTTTATTTATTATTTTATTTTATTTTATTTTATTTGTCAATTGTTTACAAGATAATAAGTATAAGTGTATACATAGTTATGAATACATGAAATGGGTACATATAAGAAAGATAAAAGAAAAATAAAAGAAACAATAGGACAGGGACAGTAGGCACGTTGGTGCGCTTATGCACGCCCCCTACAGACCTCTTAGGAAAGGGGTGAGGTCAATAGTAGACAGTCTAAGGTTAAAGTTTTTGCGGTTTGGGGAAGAAACTACAGAGTCAGGTAGAGTATTCCAGACATTGATCACTCTGTTGCTGAAGTCGTATTTCCTGCAATCAAGCTTGGTGCGGTTAACCTTGAGTTTGTATCTGTTGTGTGCTCTTGTGTTGTTATGGTTGAAGCTGAAGTATTCATTGACAGGTAGGACATTGCAATGTATGATTTTATATACCATGCTTAAGTCAGACCGAAGACGGCGTAATTCAAGGTTTTCTAGTTCTAGAATTTCAAGTCTGGTGGCATAAGGTATTCTACAACGAGTAGAGGAGTGGAGAACTCTTCTTGTGAAATATTTCTGGACTTTCTCAATTGTGCTAATATCAGATACGTAATGTGGGTTCCAGACTGATGAGCTGTATTCAGTATTGGTCTAGCAAATGTTTTGTATGCTCTAGTTAGTAGTGTGATATTACCAGAGAAAAAGCTACGTAAGATTAGGTTAACAACTCTTAATGCCTTTTTGGCTATGTAGTTGCAGTGGGCTCTAGCACTTAGATCATTAGAGGTGAGTATTCCAAGGTCCTTTACAGAGCTTGGATCATCAACAAGATCTTGACTATTCAGCTTGTATTTTATTTTTCGGATTTTTTTGCCAATATGTAAGACAGAGCATTTATTTGTTGAGATTTGAAGTTGCCATTTGTTTGACCATTCTCATACACAGTCAAGATCTTTTTGAAGGGTAGCAGTATTGTCTGTGGTATTGAACAGCTTTACATTGGCAGCGAAAAGAACGCAGTTGCTCTTAATATGATCACAGAGGTCATTTATGTAGAGTATGAAGAGAGTTGGTCCTAGAACACTGCCTTGGGGACACCACTATTGACAGGTACAGAATTTGATAGGACGCTCCCAATTTTGACCATTTGTTGTCTGTTTGACAGGAATGCTTCTATCCAGTTATGCAGTTGTCCAGAGATACCATAGGATTTTATTTTTAGTAGTAGTTTGTCATGTACCACTGAATCAAAGGCTTTACAGAAGTCTATGTAGATTGCATCTATTGTTTTGCCCTGATCAAGTTGTGTAGTCCATATGTTTTTGCAGTGTAAGAGTTGCACATTACAGGATAGTTTTTTTCTGAAACCAAATTGTTTATTGGAGAGTAGGTTGTTTGTCTCTAAGTGGAGGATGATGGATTGGTTAATAATTGATTCCATGACTTTACAGGAGACGCAGCATAAGGAGATTGGTCTGTAATTTTCAACTAGGCTGGGGTCTCCCTTTTTGAAGATGGGGATGACTGTGGCTTGTGACCATAGGTTAGGCAAGGAGCTGGTCCTGAAAGATTTTTCAAAGATTATGCTTAGAGGTTTGGCTATGGCAGTGGATAGCTTTTTAAAGAAATAGGCACATATTCCATCCGGTCCAATAGATAGAGATGGTTTTAGATTGCGTAGTGCTTTTTCAACATTGTCTTCTGTAAAATCGATATGTATTAGATCATTGTAGTTATCTGTGGTTTGGCTAGGAAATACTGGGCATGATCCATTGCTGTTTACAAATACTGAGCCAAAAATGTGTTAAAGATGTTGGCTTTAATGGTGTCGTTGTTGCAGTCTTTACCATTAGGTCCTATCAGGGTGGGATGGACCTTGAATCTTTTAGTTTGTTGTTTACAAAATTGTAAAAAGCACTGGTGGAATTGGTGCTTAGAAGGTTTTCCTCTTGTTTAATGTGATAATTGGTGCATTCGGTCTTTATTTGGTGGCATAAATTTTTGTATCGGCTTTTGAAATTGTAGCAACGTGACCAGATTTGTTTTCATAGAGTGATCTCTTTTTGGATTAAAGTTTCCTTATTGTTATGGGCAATCTGTTTTTTTGTTTTGTTTTGGGAGTTGTTGTTGGTACATATAGTTTGATGACTCTTTTGACTTCAAGTAAAAATATGTTGTAATGGTCTTCAACAGTATTGCATCCAGTGAATAGAGATTGCCAATCAAGGGATGAGAGATCGTTGTTTATAAGATCATAGTTGTCTTTTTTGAAATTATAATTGGGGATTACATCATTGTGGTGGTTTTTGTGTGGACGTATGTTGAGACAAAAGTCAATCATATTGTGGTCACTGCTGGAAAAGGGTTCTTTAGTTTGTATTCCGTAAATTAAATTCAAACTATTGCAGAAGATGAGATCGAGTATGAGTGAGTGACCGACAGATAAACCTATGATCTGACATTTTTCATTTCTTTAATACACACATTTCACTATCAAAAGAACAATATTTTATATCCTTTATGTTTTGCCTCATTCCCCCCTTTGAAAGTCTATTTTCTTTAGTTTATAATCTAGTCTCACCATTTATGGTGTCTTAGATTAGCACTTGCACATATAATAACATAACATATGGCAAGATTAATACTTTTGCAAAAGTAGGCAATTCCAAATCCTTCTCAGATAAGTTGAAGTCAGAAGATCGAAGAGCTTCCTTTAAACAATACAATTTATAGTTTGTTTCCTTTTGAAGCATATTTGCAGTTTAGGTATTCTGTCGAGACAGGAAAGTTTAACCAAACTGAACAGGAAACTCTTAGCTAGGCAACTGGGCAGGAAACATGTGGTTTCTTGTAGGTCTTCAACTCAGACAAGCATTTAAACATAACAGTTTCCAAATATGGGACCCTCTAGGTCATCTAGTCCAACCCCCTTTTGATACATAAAATCCTTTAAAATAATTAAAAAGAATGTATCTTTCCACCACACACTCTATCCCTAACACATTAACATCTGTTTTACTTGTTCTTATTTTCAGCCGTACGTAGGTGGTCAGCTTCCGGAGTGACACCAGTAAGGCCTCTTCTGCCCCATATGTTGCCTGCCCATTGCCGGTAGGGCAGTTATAGGTGGCACTTCTTCAAGCGTACAACTACCACAGAGCAGGCCTCATCCTGCTCTGTCTCCCAATATTCATCGACTGAGGGGTTAACTCGAATCCAGTGAATCCAAGACTTGGATTCCAACACCTTTACTGCAAGTGGAGAACACATGACCACAGTGTATGGGCCCTTCCATTTAGGTTTCGGGCTTTCTCCTTTCCAGTGTTTTACCCATAATTTGTCTCCCACTTGAATATTATGACTGGGGGTACTCAAAAATGGTGGACTGAGGGACATACAATATTGTTCGATTTCTTGTATTTGCTTTTGTAACACTCCCACCATTAGACTCACCCATGAATCCCCGAATTGACTTAAATCCCCTATATTTTTCTCACACTAGCACTTATAACAGGGGGTCTTCCAAACATCATTTCAAAAGGAGATAACCTAATTCCTTTTATTACTTTTGATTCTTTTAAACTTTGATAGTACCACATCTCTTATAAAGAGAATCAAACAGGAGAGAAACATTAGAACCCAGAATCCTAATACAGCAGACATTGTTGAACACTTCACCAACCCGATTTGCTACGCTCCAAAATTTTTATTTGGGCTAGCTGGTTTTGCACAATGTTATTTTCCACATTTTCCTTTGGCTAAGGTTCCCAAGACTGCAGTCACCTCCCTTAAGGGAGTTTCTACCACAGTTTGTAGTCAAATTTAATTGTATGTCAGTTAGCTCCCAGAATGCCATCCTCTACCTACGTGTAGGCCCTTCTAGAATTCCAAGCACCCAGGGCATCACTATGTTTGGTATCTAGGGATTCAAGGGCTCTTTGCTTTCCAAGCCTGAATTCACTCCTTCGATAGGGATTCCCCTATGTTGCTTTAATGAAAGATTGGCCTTATGAATCTCATTACACACCACATCTTTAATGAACACCACATCTTTAATGAAAGATTGGCCTTATGAATCTCATTACACACCACCCAGTGGGGAGGCTAGTATAGGCATATTTTTCACATACCCTGTACCAGGGGTTGCCCACCTTTTGGACCTCAGGGACCACCAAACTCATAATTTTAGATCCCAGGGACCACTAACTGGTTCTGTGGGTGTGGCCTAATTTGTGGGTGTGGCTTGGTGGTCATGTGACTGGCTGGGCATGGCTTGTATGTAAATATTATAAATATTTATATAAATATTGAATTTTTTATAAAAAAGAGCAACTTTTACCCAAAATCAGGCAAAGCAGGCAGGCAGATTGAGTTGCTCACAGAATCACAGATTCATTCAGAAATCAATCTATCTGTCATTGGCTAGCTCAGTCTGTCACGTAAAATTTGCTTGCAAGCAAACTCATAAGACTTGCTTGCAAGCAAACTCTCAAAATTAACTCACAACACACCAAGAATGTAAATATTGAATTTTTTTATTTAAAAAAGCAACTGTTACCCAAAATCAGGCAAAGCAGGCAGGCAGATTGAGTTGCTCACAGAATCATTCAGTGATCTATCTATCTGCCATCGGCTAGCTCAGTCTCTCAAATTTGCTTGCCGTGAGTCTGCACTGAATTTGCTTGCAAGCAAACCTTCAGTCCTAAGGGAGGTTCAGATGTGCTTAGCTAGAAAGCAAGAAATCCAACCATTTCCTACTTCCTAGCTAATCTAAATCTCCCGGCACAGCAGAACAGATGATGGTCGGAAAAAGGAAAAATAGCAATTTAGCAGACAAGTTTTTCGAGTAGGGAGTGAGTGGGCAGGGAGGGTTCCCGCAGGCCATGTGGGCTGAGCAGCCTTGTGTTTCTGCGCAGCCTGGATTAATTGCTTTGGGGGGTGCTCTGGGGGTGAGATTTCTCTGAGGCCCACCAAAATTTTCTCATGGCCTACCAGTGGGCCACGGCCCACCGGTTGGTGGCCACTGCCCTATACATACCTTCTGGGGCAGTCCAGTTGCTGTAATTTGCTTCATGATTCTCACAATAACACACTTCACTACTAGTCACATTTTTATTAGAACTTCGCTCAGTCCAGTGTGCTTCATTGGGCAAAACACATATAACCACCCACAATCCAAATTTGTCGGATTCCCATTAATCTCCCATATTTGATTCCACACACACATACGCAAAGCACACAAAGGTCTCGTTGAAGCGCCCAATTTCCTCCTCCCTTCTTCCTGTTGCACGGTGTTAAGATTCTTTTGACACCTAGCTGACTTGCAGTAAGATAGATAGATAGATAGATAGATATGCAAAAATATGCTTTTTCCTGTAATAAGTTGCATAGCGAGCTTCTCAGCTGTTTCGCCAGATTCCAGGCAGGAAGGGAAACAAAGGTCTCAAGGTAATGATCAAATGAGTCTTTATTCGTCCATACAATGTTCCAGATTCAGGTAACAACGAGTAACCAAAAGGAATTAAAGCCAGCTCTGGTGCACCTCGCAGCCAGAGCTGTATTTATACCCCAGTTAACAACTTAATGAGTTTATCCACCATCCGGTGAGTGCTACTGGATCACATCCAGTCACCATGTAACACCCTAAACACCGTGCTTTTTATCCATTAATTATTTACCCCTATTTACTATACTTGTACAAATATCATATTCCAACATTGTATTTACGCCTATGAAGTGACCCTCCACCCCTCCCGAGATCGTTAGTTCAACAGGCAGCAACCAAATCACTTTGTCTACAACCGCCCGCAGGCTGTAACAGCTCAGCGTGTGACGTCAGCAAGGCTCGTTATCTCCGTGGAACAATCGAAGCCCCAGGTTGGGTGGTTAACAACACTTCCCCCACTCGATAGCATAGTCTGACATGGCACAACGTGTGGTGTCATGGCTCCAGCATGCCCTGGAGACATGACAGGCGGCCCCTCTTACCAGGACTCTGCCTGCAACATAGGAAAAACATTATTATTACTTACAGTCATGGCAGTTACTCTAATTGCAACGTGGGCCCAGGTTTGTCGGGGTATGTATTATGGAAATGACGCACTAAACGATCTGCACATACATCTGATGCCTTCACCCAGGATGCTTCTGATAAAGGGTAGCCCTTCCAATGTACTCAATATTGGATACTATTCCTTCTTTTTCGAGAGTCGAGGATCCCAGCTATCTCAATGTAATCCGTATCGTGTTGATAACTCTTTTTTATTTCAGGTGCTTCGACTGGGGAGTCAATGGGTTTTAATAAACTGACATGAAACACTGGGTGTATACAGCCCAACAATGATGGTAATTTTAACTCTACTGTGACATGATTGATGATTTTTGTTAGAATGGACCAAGATATTTGGGCCCTAATTTCTTACTGTTTAATTTCAACTTAATATATTTTGTTGACAGGTATACTCTATCTCCAACATGGAAAGGTTTATGATCCTGCCGCTTCTTGTCTACATATACTTTATAATCCATTGCCGTTTTATCCAGGGCTTTTCTCACATGTATCCAACTAGCTTGTACTCGTTGTGCCCACTGTTGGACACTGATTGGGTCATTGGGATAGCTATTCAAATCTGGTAATGACATGACATTAGCTACGTAGAATGGACTATATCCTGTGTTAGGAATATAAGTCACCTAACAGGTATTTGGGTTAGAAATATATAAACCAGGATAAACATTTTAGTACTATATCTTTAAGAAAATGCAAAACTGTAATTAGGTGTGGTTTCTCAAATGGCCATAAGATGGAGCCAGAAACCTGGTTTGTTTAGTCTTAGTCTCAGAAGAGAGTGTGTCTGAGTGAGTATCTCTGTTTCCTTCTGTTGGAAAGTATTGCCGTTCCTCCATTTTTCCTAATTGACTGATATTACTGGATTTAATGTAAGTCTGTTACTGAACTGTTTTTGACACTGGACTTTGATATTTGGATTATCCCTGGATTGAAAAACTGAATGATTTACCTGTGAATGATTTTGGTTTGCTTGTTTGGACTTTGCTTAACGTTTCTGGAAGTAAAAACTTACATTTACTGTACAGTGTATCTGTGTGCTGTATGTGTATTATTCAAACACTACTCTCAAATACATCTCCCTGTATGCGCTCATTCTCCTAATGGGGAATTACCTCAACATCCTGTACTACTGTGTCCTGAGTTATTATATGCAACTTCTGCAAACGGTAACAGCTCCGCCCATTCTTGTTGTTGATAGGATACGTAAGATCTTAAATATCTCTCCACCATGGCGTTTGCTTTTTCTGCGGCGCCGTTCGTTCTTGGATGATAGGCTGAACTTAATCCCTGAGACAATCCCAATAAATGGAGGAATGCTCTCCAGAATTGAGCAGTAAACTGTACTCCTCTATCAGAAATTACTCATCGAGGGATTCCATGTAATCTATACACATGTTGTATTAACATATTGGCTAGAGATTTAGCCCATGGCAACCTTTTACAAGGTACAAAATGTGCCTATTTCAAGAATAGGTCGATGATCGTCCATATAACTGTATATCCATTACTGGTTGGTAGTTCCACTATAAAATCCATGGCAATATCCTGCCATGGATGTTGAGGTTCAGACACTGTTTGTAACAATCCTAGTTGCTTTCCCAGTCTTGGTTTTGACATTGCACAGACATGACAATTTTTTATATATTATTCTATTTTGGACCTCATTTTCGGCCACCAAAATTGGTGTCGAACTAAATGTAAGGTTTTTAAAAACCCAAAATGCCCGGCTTGTTTGTTATCGTGACATTTTTCCAAAATGTAATTCCAACATTTTTTCGGTACATAAATCCTGTTTCCTTTCCAAGCCAAATTATCTCTATAGGAAACCGAGTCAGCATTACTGGTAAGCCATGTATCTGTCCGAGTTGCCTCTCGCAACTTATCCTCCTTTATTTCCTTTAATCATGTAGCCTGCCCTGTATTCCTGGGTGTGATTTCTGGGATCAGAGGCTGAACAATCACATCTCGAGGTTCGTTGTATTTCAGTACTCAGGACAGAGCATCCGCCATAAAATTTTGACTGCCTGGTACATAGCACAGTTGGAAATTAAACTGCTTAAAGTACATAGCCCACCTAACCTGTTTGGGAGATAAACAGCAGGGCGTTTGTAAAGCCTCCAAATTCTTGTGGTCTGTCCAGACTTCAAAAACTTCTTTGGTGCCCTCTAATAAATGTCTCCATGAATTTAACTCCCATTTCACTGCAAATGCTTCCTTTTCCCAAATCACCCATCCTCTCTCTGTTGGGGTGAATTTCCGGGATGTATAAGCACAAGGTTGTAACAGTCCTTGTTCATTTATTTCCAAAAGGACAGTGCCAACAGCCACATTGCTGGCATCAGCTTGAACCACATACTTTTTTATGGGGTCAGGATGTTTTAGAATCGGTGCCTGGGAAAACAATGTCTTCAAATTGTCAAAAGTCTGTTGACATACGGTGGACCACTCCAGTTTTTGACCGGGCGTTGGCTTTGTTTTCTGATTCTTTGTTTTTAATAGTTCCGTTAATGGTAACACAATACTAGCAAACTGTGGTACAAATTGCCTATAAAAGTTTGCGAAACCAAGGAAACTCTGCAATTGCTTACAGGTTTGTGGGGTTTCCCATTCCAAAACAGTGGTGACTTTATTGGGATCCATTTCCAAACCATCATGGGAAATTCTATATCCTAGATAGTCCAATTTACTGCAGTGAAATTCACATTTTGACAATTTCACGTACAATTTAGCGTCTAACAATTTTCTCGATACACTTCGTACTACTAGTTATATTTTAAGCTCAGCATTTTTCCTAAATTCTTATCTTTTGCTTTACAAATTAATAGTTTCATCTCCCAACTCTGGCTATTGATGCTGGAGTTAGCTTTTCCCATTTATTAGGTTCTAGTGGCAATTACACTGCTGGTTTTGGTTTTGGTGGTGGTCGTGTTGCTTTTTCAAGGTTCCTAAATTGTTCACATGTTCTTAGGCCACTTTGGTCCCATAAAAGTTTGATACAAAGTTTCTCTCCTTCCTTTCTATTGTGAAAGTCCTCATTCAGTGTAATTTCCCAACTCCCACCATCCAAAAATTCAGTATTTACACCAGTCTCAAGACAATTATAAGACCAGCACATCAGGTAAATTTAGCAGTGGGATTTGTTCTATGGTTGTTATTTTAAGTTGGGGAATGTACAGTCCAATGATAATCAGCACTATCACTATCCCAGTTAAGGATATCGCCCACCAGTTCATTTAGCCTTTTTTTTCCCCCGGAGTGTGATCTTTAGTGGGTCTCCTTGGTGAGACTCCACTTTTCACTCACTTGGGGATGGCATGGGCCCTCTAAGTCTTGAGGAATGTGTCCACCCTTTTTCTCTTGTACAGACAGCTGTTTCTGTGGTAAGTAGAACTAGGAAAGGTCCTTCCCACACTGGAGTTAGTTTTTGTAGTGGCAATTGAGATCCTGTAGGTGATACTAGAGGCACAATGTAGTGTCCTAGACCTATGGGAGCCTCTTTTGTTACTGCATGACCTCATCCTCTATCTGTTGGGTTGGAAAGTCCCGTACTTTCCAGGCTTATAGGTGATCTCATTTACTAACATCACCACTAGTCTTAAGGATTGGTTGGGAGGTTGTACCAATGTGGTTGGGGGATTTCACCCATGTGGGATCTATTCTCCAATCCAAATACTGTATCTATGTTACTCTTCTTTGCTTGTAAAAATAGTATAAAAATAAGAAACACCATGTATGTGGTCAGACATCTTGGCACCCTGCACAATGACTGGTCTTTGAAATCCATCAAGTTTTTCTTCCAGGATTTTATCAAAACCCACTGTCCTGCCTTAAATTTATGTACAACAAAGTCCAAGGGTGGTGTTTGTGCAAGGACCCCTTTCTGCCTTAACAGAGAAAGAGACTGGGACAATTCAAGAATATATTTTCTCACAATTTTGTCTGTTAACTCAGTTCTAGGCAAACCCTCCTTCCATAGCATGGGATCCCCAACATCTCATTTCTCCTTCCACTACTTTGGCACTTCCATCTATAAAGTAGTGCTGTACAATCATGTTGGTCTCCTTCACTTATTCCCTCTCCCATCAAGAATTGAGCAGGGTGTTAGGAATGACAGTCACCTAACAGTTGGGTTGGCAATATATAAACCAGGATAGTTATTTAATACTGTTGTATCTTTAAGAGAATGCTGTAATTGTGATTGGCTGAGGTTCTTCAGACAGCCATAAGATGGAGCCAGAAACCTGGTTTGTTCCTCTTCTTGCATTTCCCTACTGCCTTTTGCCTGATTGCTTGGATTGCTGTGAGTCTTGCAACTGTTAGCAAACGCCGTTTACTGAACTTTATGATACTGGACTTCGTTTTTGGATTATCCCTGGACTGATTGTATTGAATACTACCTGCTTTAACCGTGTATGATTTGGACTGTTTGTTGGACTTTGTTTACCCATTTACTGGAAGTAAAACCTACATTTTACTATTCAGTGTATCTGTATGCTGGTTGTGTGTTATTCAACACCACTCTCACTATGTTTCCCCGAGTGCACTCATTCTCCTAGCGGGGAATACCTCAACACAGGGTTCACATGATTGCTTGTGGAGAGTACCAAATTAGGGTCTTCTATGAGGATTCCCTCATACTTTAGGATACGAGAATTGGTTAACCATCTCAGCTCATTGAGGCAGGATGTTCCTGATCTGATGTTGGGTTGTAACCACCAAAGCCCCCTCCCCAAATGTGAGGTTTCTTTTCTTTCTTTTTTTTAATTATTATTGGTTTTTAAGACAAACATAGACAAACAAAACAAAAAAACATCAAGTCATCTTCCATATATATACATACAGTGTGTCAGTTGGTTTACAAATTGTTTTGTGCTTCCATTTCGTAGTCTTCAATTACAATTATGTTGTATATATTCTCATATTTTCAATCAAATATTAAATACATTAATATCATTGCTAATCAATCATTTGACTATACTTTTATTCATTCATGTTTTACAAAATAATCCATATTTTACTTAATTTGTTTTATGACAGTTCATATTATCATCTCAAATCTATCCTACAATCATTTTGTAGATATAATAAGAAGAGAATACATCTTTATATATTTATTATTTTCTAAGAATCTACAAATTTCATTACCATGTTTTATTGTCTAACCATTGATAGAATAGATCCTAAATTTTATAAAATTGTTTATCATCTTGTTCTCTGATTTCAAATGTCAATCTACTCATTTCAGCACATTCCAATCTTTTCTTAATTTCCTCCTGTAATGGTATTTTCTCATTTTTCCGGTTTTGGGCAAATAAAATCCTAGCTGCTGTTAGTACATTCACGATCAAGTATATCAGTTCTCTATTGTATATCTTTGGTACAATACCCAATAAAAATATCTCTGGTTTCAAGTCTATATGCTTTTTTGTCATTTTTTCCAACCACGTGTGGATCTCTACTTTTTCTTTTTTTTAGCAACCTGTAGTTTGTTCTCAGAGCAGTGGGATAACTCAAGGAGCGGTTCCAATCACAAATGTGATTGTGGGCTCTAACCACTGCCTACCTGCTTCCCACAGCTCTAAGTCCAATCCAAAAAAGCCAACGTAATTCTCTGGCTGGCCAGACATGTCACAATTATGTTTTGTTTTAACAAATAAGCCATGGGTTATTGCCAACTTCCCTTTTCTTTGAGTCCACATACAAATTGAAAGGTTTCTCAAGGTTGGGAAGTCCCATAACAGGAGCTTGAGATAATGCCAATTTTTAAAGTCTCAAAAGCAGCAAGAAAGTTGGCTGCAACAAATACAAGAATTCCCCATTCTTCTTGAGATTCCTCAACCTGTGTAACTGCCCCTCCTCTATGTTATTAACACATCACCAACATATTGGAGTGAATAGTTGTTAAAATGCCTGCCTTTAAGAATTTGGTAATTTGGTCTTGAATTACTTGTGCAATGGGGTGAGGGTAACTTCTCTGCCTGAGACAAACAGGCACTGCCAGAGGCTTCACTTGAATGACTAGTGGTGCATGTTGCACTGCATATCCTGTCAGATTATCTTCTGCCCATAATTGGTGCACATCAAACTCCTGCCAACTATTGAGGACTTGAACCTCTTGGGCTACCATTACTCACCACATCTCATCTGGAGAATGCCTCATGACTAGTGCCATATTATCTTCCTCAAATGATAAAGTTGCCCCTATTTTATCGAGGACTCGAACATCTTGGGCCACTATTTTCACAGATTTTTTTTTAAGTCATCTGGATTGGCCTTGGGGTTTCCATAGTCTCCACTAAAACACTTCTTAAAATTCCTCAGCATACACTGAAGAGGTGTCCAGGGGACACTTCCTTCACCACCCATTTCTAAGACACTGCCACTGACCTGCAATGCCAGATGTTCCAACGGTCACCAACAGGAACTGCAATCGCTTAACCACCCATACAACTCTTGGGCCTCGTTAGGATTCACCGATCCCGGACCCAGGGGGGTGGTCAGGCCCCCTCTTCCACTCTCAAAACGAGTGGGTCTACAATTCCCCAATACTTATACTTGCCTGCAGGAGTCTTCTTTCCAGCCAGCATTATTTTGTGACTTATTTTTTATTCCATTCAGGCTCTTGGATTGGTTGGTTGTCCACCAGATACCCCTATGGTGTCGTCTGCCCCTTCCAGATAAATCATCTGTGTCAGCTGAAGGTTCAGCGAGACGGCCCTGGGTCAATCCATGCCATCCTCAGTGAAATTTCGCTCCGAGTCCTGCCGTGGTCACCATAAATGTTGCAGGAAATGACAAGACTCAGACCTTGGAATCTAAAAATAAGTTTTTATTTGCGTAAAGGTTCAGAGCAATTTAGCCAAAGCAACATCTAAACAACTTCCTATAGATTTTACACTCACATATATACATTTCAGAAGTACTAAACCATGGAAATGTAACTTGTCATTTATCCATTGGTTACTTGAAATACAGCCCCTTGTTGCTAGGTTAGAGTAGCTAGATGCTACAAATTCTTTGCTACCCCATCTTGCTAAACCCTCTAGCTTCCTGTAGCTCTGTTTGCGGTTTTGTTGCAAGCAAGACATGCGGTTTTCTGTAACAAGCTTCCTGCTTGACAAATATGAGTGAGTGACCGACAGATGAACCTATGATCTGACATTTTTCATTTCTTTTTTTTTTTGAAAACAGTTTTATTAATTTTGACAACAAACAAAAACACATAAAACATTAAAACATAATTTCAGCACATTCCAATATTTTCTTAATAATTTCTTCCTGTGGTGGTATTTTCTCACTCTTCCAATTTTTAGCAAATACAATCCTAGCCGCTAATACGTTTACAATCAAATATTTCAAATTTTTATTGTATGTATCAGGTAAGATTCCCAATAAAAAAAATATCTGGTTTTAAATCTATATGTTTCTTGTCATTTTTTCCAACCATATGCAAATTTTAGTCCAATGTTTTCTAGCGTCCTCACAAGTCCACCACATATGAGCCAGGTATCTGATGACATTTCCAACACTTTTCAGATTTATTCTTGAACATTCTTGCTATTCTTGTTGGGGGAAAATGCCACCTGTAAAACATCTTATACAAATTTTCTTTATATGCTGTTGACATTGTCATTTTATAATTTTGAGACCACAATTTTTGCCATTTCTCTAAATCAATCCCATATCCAAAATTCTTCCCCCAAGCAATCATTATTTCTTTAACTTGTTCTTCCTCTAGTTTAATTTCCAGTAAATAACCATTTAGTTTTTTAATCACTTTTTCATCAGTACCTGTCAAAATCTTATCTAAGTCAGTCAATTTATCATAAAATCCCTCTGTTTTAGAATCTTTAACATACCTTGAGTGTATTTGCACATATGAAAACCAATTCATCTTTATACCTTGTTCTTCTAAGTTTTGCATCGTTTTAAGTTCACCCTTTTCATCCAATATTTCCCCATATCTAACTGTTTGTTCCTTCTTGTATATAAAGCTTCAATAGTTGATAACCAAACTGGGATTTTCAAATAACATTGTCTCTTAATTTTCTCCCAGTTTAACCATAAAGACTCCGTATATAATGCCTTCTAAAATAGCCCTGCGATTTAGTTCCCTTGTACCACAGAAAAGCGTGCCAGCCAGTAATAGATCATGTCCTTCTAGTGTCAACAATCTAGTCTTTCTTAATGTTATCCATTCTTTAGCCCACATCAAATTTGCAGCTTGATAATACAACTCCCAATTAGGGAGGCCAAATCCTCCTCTAGTTCTAGCATCTTGTAGAAGTTTTAATTTTATTCTTGCTTTCTTACTTTGCCATATATACTTCAACACTATTTTATTTAATTCTTCAAAATAATCTTTGCCAAGCCTAATTGGTATTGTTTGAAACAAATATAAAATTCTGGGTAAAATATTCATCTTGATTGTTGAAATTCTGCCTATCAATGACAGTTGTAGGTTTTCCCATTTCTTCAAATCAAGTGCTATCTGCTGTTTGAGTTTAATATAATTGTTCTCTTTCAATGTAGTGCATCTTGACGTCAAATATATCCCCAAATACTTAACTTTATTCATAACTTGAATTTTCAATAGGTCTGCCAGCTCTTCTCTTTGTCTTAATAACATGTTCTTTGTCAGAATCTTTGTTTTATCTTTATTTATTTTCAAACCAGCCATCTCACCGTATGTCTCTATCTTTTCCAATAATTTTAAAGCTGTCTCTAGAGGGTCTTCCAGAATGAAAACTAAATCATCTGCAAAGGCTTGTAGTTTAAATTCCTTCTTTTTGATTTTCATTCCTTTTATATTTTGGTCCTCTCTAATATTTCTATTCAACACTTCCAAAGTCAATACAAATAACAAAGGTGATAATGGGCATCCTTGTCTTGTGCCTTTTCTTATGTTAATAGTCTGTAAATTCTCCCTCTAACATTACTTTTGCCGTTTGCTTATAATATATGGCTTCTATTGCTTGAATAAATTTTCTGGCAAAACCCATCTGTTCCAATAGTAGTAACATAAATCTCCAGTTCACATTATCAAATGCCTTTTGGGCATCTAGGAATATCAAAGCCATTTGTTTTTCAGGGTGCGCCTCATAATATTCCAAAGTGTCCAGAATTACCCTCATATTGTCTTTATTTTGTCTCTTTGGCAGGAACCCATTCTGATCGGGATGAATAAAATTATTTAAGTATCTTTTAAGCCTTTCTGCCAGAATTGAAGCAAAAATTTTATAGTCTGCATTCAGTAAAGAAATAGGTCTATAGTTCTTAATTTGTAATGGATCAGCCCCTTCTTTTGGAATAAGTGTAATGTAAGCTTCTGACCATGTTTTAGGTATCTTCTTATTTGACATAACTTCATTCATGACTTCTAGCAATGGAATGTTCAACGATTCTTGTAATGTTTTATAAAATTCTGCCGGTAGCCCATCTGGACCTGGGGCTTTTCCATTATTCTGTCTGTTAAGTGCTTGGTTAGTTCCATCATTGTTATAGTACTTTCTAGCATTTTTTCAGTCATCAGGTATCTTAGGTAGGTTAGCATTTTGTAAATACTGTTTAACTTTTTCTCATCAATATCCTCTTGTTTATATAGTTGTCCATAGAAGTCTCGGATAATTGTCTTTTTCTCCTTATTACCATAGCACATTTGGCCTTGATCGTCTATTAACTGTAATATTTTCCTTGATTCTTTCTCCTTTCTCAGTTTGTATGCTAACCATCTACCTGGCCTATTTGCATCTTCAAAATAGCTCTGTTTAGCACTTCTAATTTTTTGCACCAGTTCTTCTTTCTCTATCTGACCCATTTTATGTTTAATTATGTCCATTTTAAGTTTAATCTGTTTTTTCTGTGGCATTTTCTGTAATTATTTTTCCAGTTTTTTATGATCATCTTCTAAGGCTTTGATAGTTTGCCTCTTCCTAATGTTCTTTTTCTTTGTATAGTCTATTATTAAACCTCTCTCATATGCCTTCATTGTATCCCAAACATTCTGTATTGAAGTATCTTCTTTTTATTTTCACTAAAGAAGAAGGCCAATTCTTTCTCCATCCATTGTGTAAAGTCTTTTTCCTTTAAAATAGTATTATTTAATGTCCATCTAGATCTTCTTTTTTGTCCTTTCCATTTAATTGTCATTGGATTATGATCTGCCCATGTATTTGTTTCAATATTTATTTCTTGGATATTAGATATTAATTCTGTTGCGGTCCAAATCATATCTATTCTGGACCATGATAAATGTCTATTTGAGTAAAAAGTATATTGTTGAATTTTAGCATTTTTTTCTCTCCATATATCTTTTAGGTTTAATTCATCTATCATTTGGAAAAAGGATTTAGGGACAGTCTTTCTATTTTGTCTTGTTGCTGTTGCTGTATAGTCCAGTTTATTGTCTACAATCCCATTGAAATCTCCCATCATAACTATATTAATATAGTCCAGTCCCAATATTTTCATATGTAATTTTTTGTAAAAATCTTCTTGTTTATCATTCGGGGCATAAGTTGCAACGAGGAGTGTTTTTGTATTATTATCCACTATTTCAACCATTAATACTCTTCCCTCTTCGTCAGTATATATCAATTTTGCTGGAATAGTTTCTTTAATATATAAAACCACTCCTCTTTTCTTACAATGGGTCAGAGAAGTGAATATTTTCCCTAATTTTGGTCGTGCCAGTAATTGTTCATGTTGTTTTTTAATGTGTACTTCTTGTAAGCAAATTGCATCAAATTTTAACTTCTCTAATTTATGAAAGGTTTTTCTTTTGATAGCTGAGTTCAGTCCATTTATATTCATAGAAATCAATTTTTTTTCCTCCATGATTATGTTTTGTATTTAGGTCTAACAGCTCTCGTAGATCTTATTTCACATTGTTCTTTGGTCTCCACTTGTCCACCTACTGCTTCTTCTTTTCCCATCTCCATTTGGTCCTCTTGAAGTTCAGTTGAGATGATCTCTTTTTCTGTTTCTATTTCTCTTTTTTCGAAGAATTGATTGTAAAATATTTCTGCTTTCTCAATTGAGTCAATTCTGTGTCTCTGTTCTTGCCATGTAAACAATCCTTCTGGAATCAACCATCTATAATTCACCTCCTTTTTCAATAACATTTTAGTCAGGAATCGATATTCTCTTCTCATCTCTCTCACTTTTCTGGGTACTTGTTTTAAAACCACAATCTCATTGTCTTTATATTTCAACGTCTTCTCTCTTGCCACTTGTAGTATTTGTGTTTTAATAGTTTTCTTTGTAAATCTGACATGAACCTCTCTTGGTAGATTATTCCTCATCGCATATCTTGTGAAGACTCGATATATCTCATCTACTCCATCCATCATCTTTTCCTCTGATATTCCCAGGGCTCCAGCCAGGATTTCTATCATTATTGCAGCCAAGTTTTGTCCTTTTTCTTCCTCTATATTTTGAAATCTGAGATAGAATTCTGACCTATCCAACTCCCACTTAAACATCCCACTTTTGTCTTCTTCAACCATTGTTAATCTGCTGTCAATATTTCCAATTGTCACGTCTCTTTACTTATCTTTCTCTTCCATTTTTTGGAGTCTCTCATCATATTTCACCATCATTTGTTGAATATTTTCAATTTTTTCGTCGGTCTTCCCAATTCTTCGTTCAATACTCTCCATCCTTTGTTCAATACTCTCAGCTCTTTGTTCAATGCTTTCTATTTTCTTTTCAATGATATCTGATTTCGTTTTAAGTTCTTGAATTCCTTGCATAATCATCTTTAAATCCACTTGTCCTTTATCTTGCTTCGACATTATCTGGGTTAAACGTTGTCCTCCAGCTGTTGGTGAAGCAGGAGCAGAGGTTGAAATGCCAGAAGGTATGGATTTCTTACTCATTTAGGTTACTCAGGGTCTTCAAGCTCTTTTAATCCAATTAGTAGAGTGGTCAATTATAATCCAATTAGGAAAAAAAAAGAATAAAAATAAGAAAAAGACAATAAGGAAAAAAGCCCAAAATTAAAAAGAAAAAGTTCTTCAGGTTCTTCTAGACCTTAATCCTATTGTGAGATAGTCAATATAATTAAAAAAAAAAATTAAAATTGAAGAGAAAAAAAAGGAAAAAAAAGAATAAAACCCAATTGTTGTGGCTCCGGGCTTGGATTCAGCTCCTGTGATTGATATGAGTTCAAGTGAAGAGGTTATGTCAGAACAATTTGAACCAGCCTGGCTTTCTGATTGGACTGATAACCAGGATGAGGAGGTGGACGTGACAAAGGACGACAGACCTGATGTATTAGAATTGTCAGGACCTTTGATCTCCTCTGGTTCTTTATCTGATCAACAGCCGGGAATGGCTGACAGGGAAGTTTTGAGAGAGTCTTCTAGTGGAGACGAGAACTTGGAAAATTTGTGGTTAAATGTAAAAAATAGAAGACGGTTGAAAAGGCAAAATCAGCTGAAGCAAATGAGAAGAGCAAGTCAGTAAATTAGCACGTTGCCTTAATGGGTATAAAAGGACACAGCTGGGCTGGTGCATTTTCGCCAGGAACAAAATGTCTATTTGAGTGAGGACGTTACAGCAAAGAGCTCTGAGGTTGAGGATTTATTGCCAGGACTGGTTTGCCGGACAGAGTAAGACTTATACTGTGGTTTCTGCCGGCCGTTATTTATTAAGACTTTTTCACGTTTGATTTAGTTGTGAAGCGACTGCTTTCCGTTTTGTTTGTTGAATTTCGAAGGGGAGTCATAACATTATTGTTCCTGGCCTAAAACAAACCATCTTTAAAGCAAGATGGATTCAAATCAACTGCAGCGTTTGGTAGAGCAGCAACAACAGCAAATAAATCAGCTACTGCAAAGCAATGTGACGCTTCAGAATCAGGTAACACAATTGCTGAATTATGTTTCCAGCTTACCAAGCCCTGCTGCTGTTCCCCCTGCCCCTCCTGTGAGGAAAAGCTCAGTATCCATGCCGGAGAAATTTTCTGGGCAAATGGACAGGTTCCCGGCATTTATGGGTCAATGCCAATTGTTTATCTCTCTGAGGCCTGAAGACTTCCCAACTGACCGGTCTAAAGTAAGATTTATTATCAGTTTATTAACCGGGCAGGCTGCTAATTGGGCTACTCCCTTGTTGGTTCAAGATAGCACGTTGTTGAATAATTTCCAGGGTTTTCTTCAGCAAATGAAAGTGATGTTTGAGAACCCAATTAAGATACAAACTGTGGATAGACGGTTACGGGACATTACTCAGGGAAAACCTTCTCTGCAGGATTACGTGGCAGAATTTCGTTTGCTGTGTATGGACTCCAACTGGAACGAACCGGCTCATATGGCTGCATTCCAGGAAGGCTTGTCTGATGCCATCAAAGATGAGCTGGTCCATGCAGAGAGGGCTTTAACTTTGGATGCATTGATAGTTCAGTGCTTACGAATTGAAGCTCGTTTACAACAACGTGGACGCAAACGGCTCGGTATGGAACCATCTTCGTTTTCTCGTGCACAACCCACGCCACCGAGAGTTTTCCAACCTACGGTTAATGTTGAGGAGCCGGTGGAGTTAGGCGCACTCCGCCCTCGCTTAACGGTGCGAGAACGTTCGAGAAGGTTCCAGGAAGGCTTGTGCCTTTATTGTGGGGGTCCGGGACATTTTGCAAATTCCTGCACTCGGAGAAGGACTTGCCGACCTGTGCCTGAAACCATTCCTGGCCCGTCGGGAAAGCAGGGTGAGCCCGACCTCAGGGAAGCGTTAGGTCGGGTACATCCTCCACCCCCATCCCAAATTGCCGAAGTAAATCCTGGTCCTCCTCGGCATTTACTTTTGGACACTTCCCAGAAGGAAGGAATTCCTGCCGTTGCGCTGGTGGATTCAGGGGCTACAACCAGCTTTATGGACTGTGCTTTTGTTAAACATTTTGGAATTCCTTTGATTCCTGTGAACCCACCCATTAAGGTGGAAACCGTAGATGGGCATGAACTCAAGTCGGGACCCATTCGCTGTGCTACTCAGCCAGTGCGTATGCGTATTGGGGATCATGAGGAGGCGATAAGTTTTTCTATCACCTCGAACCTTCATCTCCCTTTGGTGCTCGGAATGTCCTGGTTGCGTTTGCACGATCCGTTGGTGGCTTGGTCGCAGAACGCCATTTCTTTTCCAAGCCTACAATGTGTGGATCACCTGAGGCATGTTTGCGCTGGCCAAGATATCGCTGCTCCTGCTGTCTCGATTCCTTCGGAGCTGTCGGACTACTCCGATGTTTTCAGCGAACAGGAGGCAGATCGATTACCCCCACATCGTGCTTATGATTGTCCCGTGGATCTGATACCGGACGCTCCATTGCCAAAGGGGAGATTATACTCCAGGTCGGAGCCCGAGTTGGTTGCACTCCGAGAGTTTTTGGATAAAAACTTAGCTCGGGGATTTATTCGATCCTCGTCGTCCCCTCTTTCGGCTCCCGTTCTTTTTCTTAAGAAGAAGTCGGGAGAACTGCGTCTCTGTGTGATTATAGAGGACTAAACTCTATCACCGTGAGGAATAGCTATCCCTTACCGCTCATTCCGGAATTGATGGAGCGGTTGCGGGAGGCTACTATCTTCACTAAACTCGATCTGCGTGGGGCTTACAACCTGGTTAGGATGCGCAAGGGGGATGAGTGGAAGACGGCATTTGGCACTCGTTATGGTCATTTCGAGTACACCATCATGCCATTTGGTTTAACCAACGCTCCCGCTGTATTCCAGCATTTGATGAACATTTTTCGGGACATGCTGGATCGGTTTGTCGTGGTGTATCTGGATGATATTTTAATCTACTCTCGATCCAGGGATCACCACCTTCATCAGGTCCGTCAAGTGCTGCAGCGTCTTCGGGAGCATAAGCTCTATGCGAAACTGGAGAAGTGTTTCTTTTTTCAGTCGTCGATAGAGTTTTTAGGGCACATCATTTCTCCCGAGGGCATTGCTATGGACCCTAAAAAGGTTGAAGCATTGTGTAGTTGGGAAGCCCCTCGTCGAGTCAAGGACGTCCAACGTCTTTTGGGATTTGCCAACTACTATCGGACTTTTATCCCGGACTTTGCTAAAGTAATGGACCCCATAACTCAGCTTCTCCGTAAGAAGGTCCCGTTTGTGTGGGGGCCCCCGCAACAACAGGCTTTTGACATTTTAAAGAAAGCATTTTTAGCCGAGACGATATTGAGGCATCCTGATCCGAATCGTCCATTTGTGGTCGAGACAGATGCCTCTAATGTCGCTATTGGAGCGGTTCTGTTACAAGCTTCGAAAGATGGCGCGCCTCTTTTCCCGTGCGCATACTATTCTAGGAAGCTCACAGCGTCAGAGCACAATTACACCATCTGGGAAAAGGAGTTGTTGGCCATTAAGGCTGCTTTTGAGACCTGGAGCCATTTAGAGGGGGCTCGACACAAGATAGAGGTTTGGACAGATCACCGAAATTTGGAACATTTGACCACAGCTAAGAAATTGAACCAACGCCAGATTCGGTGGTCGTTGTTTTTTGCCAAGTTCAATTTCTCTGTTACTTATGTTCCGAGTGGACATAATCGGAGGGCAGACGCGCTGTCTTGGAAGCCTGAGTATAACGGGCCCAAGAATCCTCTTCCTCTACGAACGGTGTTACCACCAGAATCCTTGGCCGTATTGCAAGATCCAGTAGACTTGCGGGCTCGCATACGAGAGGCACAACGATTGGATGCGTGGATGCAGCAGAGACGGGGGGACGTCGGACCTGATTCTCCATGGTCCATTGAAGAGGATTTGCTCCGACATCGGGGTTTATTATACGTACCTACCAGGTCGTTGAGAGCTCTCATCATGACACAATGTCATGATAACCCGCTGCTGGCCATTTTGGATTTTATAAAACCTTGCATTTGGTCACCCGGACTTTTTGGTGGCCTCGGGTTCGTCATGATGTGTTCTCTTACGTTGCTTCTTGCGTCCAGTGTAGGCAAGCGAAAGCGGCGTCGGGTGCGCCCTGGACTCCTCCAACCATTGCCGACTCCGAGCAGACCATGGGAGCAATCTCCATGGACTTTCTCACGCATTTACCATCCTCGTCGGGCTTCACGACGGTACTAAATGTTAGTTGATATGTTGACTAAAATGGCTCATTTCATTCCCTGTAGGAGATTGCCTTCATCTCGCACTCGGCTCAGCTATTTTTACAGCATATCTTTCGTCTGCATGGACTGCCAGATAGAGTGGTTTCTGATCGTGGGGTTCAGTTTACTGCGCAGTTTTGGAAACAGTTAATGGCAGCGCTACAAGTTCAGGTGTGCTTAGCGTCAGCGCATCATCCGAAACTGATGGCGGGACTGAGAAGGTGATTGGCATTCTTACCCAATATTTGAGGTGTTTTGTTAATCAGCGACAAAAGCGATTGGGCGAAATACCTCCCATTGGCAGAATTCGCTTTTAATAACTGCAACACACCTCCACTCGGGTAACGCCATTTTTCGCGAATGTAGGTTATCATCCGCGCTTCTTCCCATTAACTTGGATGGATTCACCGGTTCCTGAGACACAAGATTTTCTGGAGGAACTACAAGCGGTCCACCGTTTAGTAAGACAACAACTTGAACAAGCGAAAGAGGACTATAAACGGTTTGCGGACGGGTCACGTCGAGCATCGCCTCCGTTAGCTGTGGGTGACAAGGTGTGGTTGTCCACGAAACACCTTCGGATCAATCGCCCAATTAGGAAATTGGACCATCGTTTCATCGGTCCATTCCCGATTGAGGCGGTTATCAACCCTGTGGCATACCGGCTCACCTTACCACGCTCCATGCATATTCACCCTGTATTCCATCGCTCTCTTTTAGTTCCTGATTCCCCGGACTGTCCTCTGCGTGCTCCAGCTGGTACGACTTCCCCATCAACACCCCATGAGGAGGCGGAGGTTGATGACACGGCGATCAGTGTTACTGATTTGCGTTGGCTCAAGGGTCGTTTCCAGTATTTAGTCAGGAGGAGAGTGGATGACTCGGAAATTTGCTCATGGACGGATGCATCTGCAGTTCATGCTCCAGACATCATTCGGGACTTTCATGCACGTTTCCCTTGAAACCGCATCCGGATCGTCAGACCGGGGAAGGGCCCTGCGGTGAGGATAGTGTTGTGGCTCCGGGCTTGGATTCAGCTCCTGTGATTGATATGAGTTCAAGTGAAGAGGTTATGTCAGAACAATTTGAACCAGCCTGGCTTTCTGATTGGACTGATAACCAGGATGAGGAGGTGGACGTGACAAAGGACGACAGACCTGATGTATTAGAATTGTCAGGACCTTTGATCTCCTCTGGTTCTTTATCTGATCAACAGCCGGGAATGGCTGACAGGGAAGTTTGAGAGAGTCTTCTAGTGGAGATGAGAACTTGGAAAATTTGTGGTTAAATGTAAAAAATAGAAGACGGTTGAAAAGGCAAAATCAGCTGAAGCAAATGAGAAGAGCAAGTCAGTAAATTAGCACGTTGCCTTAATGGGTATAAAAGGACACAGCTCGGCAGGTGCATTTTCGCCAGGAACAAAATGTCTATTTGAGTGAGGACGTTACAGCAAAGAGCTCTGAGGTTGAGGATTTATTGCCAGGACTGGTTTGCCGGACAGAGTAAGACTTATGCTGTGGTTTCTGCCGGCCGTTATTTATTAAGACTTTTTCACGTTTGATTTAGTTGTGAAGCGACTGCTTTCCGTTTTGTTTGTTGAATTTCGAAGGGGAGTCATAACACCCAATAATATTAAAAAATAATAAGAGAGAAAAAAGAAAAAATTCTTCAGGTTCTTCACACCTTAATCCAATTGGAAGATCTCAAAAGTAAAAAATAGCCATCAAAAATGGATCAAAAATGGAGATGGAAAAGGCAAAAATCCCAATAGGAAAAGAAAAAAAAATATTCTAAGGCTTTCCCTTTACAAAGAAAAATAAATAAATAAATAAAAAATAAATATACAATTATTACCAAATACTATGGGATTGAAGAGGAGACAGCTAAGAAAAAATAAAAAGAGCACACTGCATTTTATTTAATTGTCCAAGGCTCTTATTATGGCTTCTCCACAAGTTTCAAAGCCAAGCTTCAAATATTCAATTGTTGATAGAAGTTCCGAAGAGCACCTGTAAAAACATTCTCCAGTGTTCTTCCCTCTATCTTATCAAATTCCAGTGTCCTTGAGAGAGAGTTTTTCACAGTTCTCTCAGCTTCAAATAAGGTATTTTCAAGCCTCTAGTTGGCAGTGTTACAAAGTTTCTTTGATCCACTCCCCCTTCTTTCCCAGAAAAAGCATAATAGAAAAAAAAGATATATATGTATATGTTGTGGCTCCGGGCTTGGATTCAGCTCCTGTGATTGATATGAGTTCAAGTGAAGAGGTCATGGCAGAACGATATGAGCCAGCCTGGCTTACTGATTGGACTGATAACCAGGATGAGGAGATGGACGTGACAAAGGACGACAGATCTGATGTATTAGAATTGTCAGGACCTTTGACCTCCTCTGGTTCCTTATCTGATCAACAGCCGGGAATGGCTGACAGGGAAGTTTTGAGAGAGTCTTCTAGTGGAGATGAGAACTTGGAAAATTTGTGGTTAAATGTAAAAAATAGAAGACGGTTGAAAAGGCAAAATCAGCTGGAGCGAATGAGAAGGGCGAGTCAGTAAATTAGCACGTTGCCTTAATGAGTATAAAAGGACACAGCTGGGCTGGTACATTTCGCCAGGAACAAAATAACTATTTGAGTGAAGGCGTTATAGCAAAGAGCTCTGAGGCTGAAGATTTATTGCCAGGACTGGTTTGCGGACAGAGTAAAGATTTATGCTGTGGTTTCTGCCAGCCGTTATCTTGTAAGACTTCTTTCCGTTTGATTTAATTGTGAAACGGCTGCTTTCGGTTTTGTTCGTTTGAATTTCGAAGGGGAGTCATAACATGTATATATATATATATATATATATATGTTTTCTGAGGTTCTCGCGGGTATTTATATGTGGATCTTTGGTTGTTCGGGTTTTCTCCCGCGTAAGATTCGAAGTATCTAGGCAACGTTTCGATGAAGTCTCATTCATCATCTTCAGGCTTCTGTCTTCAGCTCTTGCTTCTCAGAGTAATGTGAGATTGCAGCTGCTTCCTCCTTTTAACTGCCAGTGGGGGTGGGACTTGATTGGGTGGGGGCTTGGCTGTGTTCTGATTGGGTGGGGGTGTGTTCTCATTGATGTTGTGTTTTTCATCCAATATTTGGATCCAAGATCCTCCAAAAACACAACATCAAAACAGCATTCTGCACAAACAGAAAAATATCCACCATCCTAAGAAACCCCAAAGACAAAATCGAATTAGAAAACCAAGGAGTATACGAAATCCCCTGCACTGCCTGCCCTACCACATACATTGGACAAACTAACAGAAGAATAAGTGCACGCATTGAAGAACATAAGAACTCAATCAAAAAAGAAGAAACGACCTCTTCCCTGGTCCAACACCTCAAAGCCACAGGACATGAAATTGATTTTAAAAATACCAGAACTATCGCCAAACCGAACACTTCAACAGCAGAATAATCAGAGAAGCCATAGAGATAGAAAAACGCCCACACAGCATGAACAAGCGAGATGACACCTCCGCCTTCCAGCCATTTGGAAACCCGCCCTCATGAACAGACAGTACCTAACATGAAGAAGGACACCAGACCCACACACATGAGAGCCACACAAGATGCCACCACCACACTTCCATGTAGAAAACAGACTCCCACCCATTCAGAAAATGAGACACGACCATGGACCAGAAGCTGCACTGCAGCTGCATCACTACCCACTTCAAACCCCTCTGAGCCATACATGAAGCAAACCGACACCCACTATGAAGATGCGGCAGGACCACGAACTAGAAGCCAAACAGCAAGATCACAACTCACCAGCTCAAATCCCCAGCAACTAAGACTAACCTGAGCACAACCAAGCCCCCACCTGAACAGAACACGCCTCCAACCAATCAGAACACGGCTAACCCCCAACCAATCAGAACACAGCCAAACCCCCTACCAATGAGAACACACCCCACCCAATCAGAACACAGCCAAGCCCCCACCCAATCAAGTCCCACCCCACTGGCAGTTAAAAGGAGGAAGCAGCTGCAATCTCACATTACTCTGAGAAGCAAGAGCTGAAGACAGAAGCCTGAAGATGATGAATGAGACTTCATCGAAACGTTGCCTAGATACTTGAATCTTACGCGGAGAAACCGAACAACCAAAGATCCATATATATATATATATATATATATATATATATATATATATATATATATATATATATATATATATATGTTATGTCTCCTCTTGGAGATTCAAGCGAACAAACAGAAAGCAGCCGTTTCACAATCAAATCAAACTGTAGAAAATAACAAGATAACGGCTGGCAAAAACTGTTAGGACTTCCCTTCAAAATTCAAACAAACAGAGATCTCTTTGCAGTAACGTCCTCATTCAAAATAGACATTTTGTTTCTGGCAAAGGCACCAGCTCAGCTGTGTCCTTTTATACCCATTAAGGCAATGTGCTAATTAACTGGCTTGCCCTTCAGATTAACGTTTCCTGGTTCTGACGTCAATCCACGATCTAACAGTCATCAGATTCAAAGTTTCTTAACAGGGCCGATCCTGCCAATCACAACACTATCCCACACCGCGGGCCCTTCCCCCGAGTCTGATGATTAACTTGGCGATGTTTCGTTGACAACCCCACTCTGTCTCCCACAGCCAATGGAGCGTCGCTCGTTCCAATTGTCTCAGGTGGTCTACACATTGGAGACTTGGAAAAGAAATACCATTCTGCGACCAAGCCACCAACGGATTATGCAAACGCAACCAGGACATTCCGAGCACCAAAGGGAGATGAAGGTTCGAGGTGATATAAAAACTTATCGCCTCCTCATGATCCCCAATGATCATACGCACTGGCTGGGTGGCGAAAGCGAATGGGCCCAGACTTGAGCTCACGCCCATCCACGGTTTCCACCTTAATGGGTGGATGTACAGCAACCAATGGGATCCCATAGTGCGTAGCAAAAGCTCGGTCCATAAAGCTGGTTGTAGCCCCTGAGTCCACCAACGCAACAGCAGGAATTCCCTCCTTCTGTGACTGTAGAAAAATTCGAGTGTCCAAAAGTAAATGCCGAGGAGGGCCAGGATTTACTTCAGCAATTTGAGGTGGGGATGTGAAATGTGTCCGACCTAGGGTTTCCTTGAGGTCAGGTCTACCCTTTTTCCTGACGAGCCAAGAGTGGTTTCAGGTACGGGTCTGCGGTTCCCTCTCCGATTGCAGGAATTAACAAAATGTCCCAGACCCCGCAATAAAGGCACAAGCCTTCCTGGAACCGTCTCGAACGTTCCCGCGCTGGTAAGCGAGGCGGAGTGCTCCCAACTCCATCGGCTCCTCTCTCTTAACCATGGGCTGGAAAACTCTCGGTGGCGTGGGTTGTGCAAGAGAAAACAAAGATGGTTCCATACCGAGCCGTTTGCGTCCACGTTGCTGTAAACGAGCTTCAATTCGTAAGCACTGAACTATCAATGCATCCAAAGTTAAAGCCCTCTCTGCATGGACCAGCTCATCTTTGATGGCATCAGACAAGCCTTCCTGGAATGCAGCCATATGAGCCGGTTCGTTCCAGTTGGATTCCAAACATAACAAACGAAATTCTGCAACGTAATCTTGGAGGGAACGTTTCCCCTGATTTATATCCCACAAACGTCTGTCCACAGTTTGTATCTTAATTGGGTTCTCAAACATCACTTTCATTTGCTGAAGAAAACCCTGGAAATCATTCAACAACAGGCTATCTTGAACTAACAAAGGAGTAGCCCAATTAGCAGCCTGCCCAGATAAGAGGCTAAGAATGAATCCTGTCTTGGCCCGATCATTTGGAAAGTTTTCAGGCCTCAAGGACATAAATAATTGACACTGCCCCAGAAATGCCGGAAACATGTCCGTTTGCCCAGAAAATTTCTCTGGCATGGATACTGGGCTTTTCCTCACAGGAGGGGCAGGGGGAACAGCAGCAGGGCTTGGTAAGCTGGAAACATAATTCAGCAATTGTGTTACCTGATTCTGAAGCGTCACATTGCTTTGCAGGAGCTGATTTATTTGCTGTTGCTGCACTTCTACCAAACACTGCAGTTGATTTACATCCATCTTGCCTGAAAGATGGTTTGTTTAGGCCAGAAACAATAATGTTATGTCTCCTCTTGGAGATTCAAACGAACAAACACAAAGCAGCCGTTTCACAATCAAATCAAACTGTAGAAAATAACAAGATAATGGCTGGCAAAAACTGTTAGGACTTCCCTTCAAAATTCAAACAAACAGAGATCTCTTTGCAGTAATGTCCTCATTCAAAATAGACATTTTGTTTCTGGCAAAAGGCACCAGCTCAGCTGTGTCCTTTTATACCCATTAAGACAACGTGCTAATTAACTGGCTTGCCCTTCAGATTAACGTTTCCTGGTTCTGACGTCAATCCACGATCTAACAGTCATCAGATTCAAAGTTTCTTAACAGGGCCGATCCTGCCAATCACAACATATATATATATATTAAAAAAAAATACTAAAGGGAGCCTCTATTCTAAAAAATATGAACTGTCAAAAAGGAGAGAAAGAATAGGTAGATATAAGAGAAAAAACCAGTCCAGTTAATAATTGCTAAGTTGCAATAGAAGTTCGGTAAAAAAAAAAGTAAAAGTAAAAAGCCAAGCCTCACTTTGACATTTCTCTTTAAAAAATCGCAGCTAAGTCAGTTTTGTCAAAAATCTTACAGATTTCTTCTCCTTCTTAGGGTGTCCTTAAGTCCCAAATATTAATAAAAAAAATGTCCTCACCAACCGATACACTTTCTCTTTCAGTCTCTTCCTTCCGGAGCTGTCCCAGCTTCAGCAGCTTAATGGCTGCCTCTCCGCCGATGGTAAAAGGGCTTCTCCTGGATCAGCCAGGGACTTTGTGGTGTCCCTGGGATCAGCAGAATGCGCCCCTTACTATCACCGTCCCTATGGGACGGTTTAGATCTGTCGGGACCGACCAGGGGCAAAGATATCAGCTGCGATCTCAGAGCCCCGAGATTGCAGCTGTATCGCAGCGACGTGGCTCCGCCTTCCCATTTTTCATTTCTTTAATACACACATTTCACTATCAAAAGAACAATCTTTTATATCCTGCTTTATGTTCTGCCTCAGAACAACGATCACCAGCCACAGCTGCCCGCCCCATGCCCGGTTTTGCTGTGCTTTGGCACTCGCTTGAGCATCTTCCCGTGCATGTGCACACACACACACACACGGCCCCACCATAGCCGCCGATCACCAGAGGGGGGGGGAGGAGGAGGAGGAGGGTCGCTTGAAGGGACGCTTCCACGATTGTTGTTCAGCCAGTCTGAACTTGCTGTCTTGGCCCAGTCATCTTTGAGAGAGGGAGACACAGAGAGAGAAGGGGAGAGAGAGGGGGAAGATAGGGAGAGGGGCAGAGAGAGAGAGACACACACAGAGAAATATGGGGGGAGAAAGAGCCATAAAGAGACGAGGGGGAAGAGAGAGGAAGAGAGTGAGAGAGAGATAAGAAAGAAAAGAAAGAGAAGAGAAAGAAGGAAAAAAGAGAAAGGAAGCGAAAGGAAGAAAAGGGATAGACAAAGAAAGGGAGAGATGGAAGGAAGGGACAAAGAAAAAGAAAGAGAGGGAGGGAGGAGAATGTGAATGAAATATATGGATGGATAGATACATGGAGGGAGGGAGGGAGAAAAAAAGGAGAGGAAGGAAGGACACAAACCCTGGCTTCAGAAGACTCTGAAACAGCACAGCAATCTAGGGCTGGAAGGGCTCTCAAAGGTCACCTAGTCCAACCCCCTGCTCCAGCAGGAGATCCTTACAGAATCAGGGGACTTCCGGTTTGAGCTTCTTCAGCGACAGACCGAAACCTCATCTCTGCGAGGCTTTGATCCATGCTCGCCGCTGGAGCGCCCCGAGCTGGCTGGTTTCGGGGCTAAGCCACCCTGTAGAGGTGGTGAAGAGGGGGGAGACTGCCAGCAGGGTTGAGGAGAGCCACATCTCTCCTCCCCAGCTGGCCATTACTCCCTTTCCTGAAGGCGGTTGCAGCGGTGGTCAGAAATGGCCACTACAAAGAAGAACTCAACCAGAAAAGAATGTGCAGGAGGAAGATAAGAAGAGAAAGTTTTGGTTGACTGGGTCAAACAGCAAAAGCAACAAATAAAGTACCTTGGAACTGAAACTGTTAAAAAACAATAACATTGTTCCCTAAGAAGATTTTTAAGCTGCGAAGGAGAGAGAAAAGGGAAAAGATTTGGTTTTCTCCTTTTCCTATACTGACAGCTAAGAGACTTAAGCAAGAAATTGGAAAAAAAATCCACTTTGACATCAATAGGCATTTAATGCTGAAAATAAAAAGTCAAAGGGATAATAAAGATTTCTGGATAATCAAAAGCTTTTGAAAACAGGAAAGGAGAGAAAAAGAATAAAAGGGTAGGATCTGGAAGGGAGGAGACTTAAATTAATTAAAAAAGAACTTACAGCAAATCTCAACAAGACTTGCAAAAGATACTTTCTAACTGAAATATCGCAACAAAAACCCCAGGGAGAGAAAGTCGAAAAAGAAATAAGAAAAGGAAAGGGGGGAAAGAGAATGGAAAGTTTAAGATTGGGAAAAACAACTCCAAAAAAAAATAGAGTGAAAAATAAGTATAAAATCAGAAAGCAACAGAAGAGGGAAATGCAGAAGAGAGAATTAGAAGTAGAGAGACAAGGGGGTAAAAAGGGGAGGGAGAAGATGAGAGGGAAGAAAGAAAGGAAAAGAAGTTATAAAGGACAGAAACAAAATATAGAGAAACAGGGCCTATTTAGAGATAATGGGTGAAAACTTAATGGAAAAAGGGATTCTGCAAAGGTACATAAGATAGTATGGTTATATTAGAAGCAGAAATAATTTTAGAAAATAGGAAACAATGTATGATTAAAATGTCTGATAAAATAGCTATCGTAATTCAGTGGAATGCTTGTCAATAAATAAATGTAACAAAAGGTATATTTAATGATTTATAAAACATATGTGAAGAGAAATAAGGGAAAAATTAATTATGGAGATTATATGTGTTTTTAAGGAAGTATGATATTTAATTGAAAAGAAGTGTTAAAGATGTTAAGATTTTAATGATTATTAATGATAGAACTGAATTGGAATGGAATGAGGGTTTATAATTACATATATTTACAATCCTTTTTTTAAAAAAGAATATAGTGTGTATTATAAGAATGTGCCAAGCAGAATTCGATTGGAAGGTATGTATTATGTATTATATTGAAGGTCATAAACTTAAGATATATATTGAAGTTTAAATAAGAGTTGAATGGATGTAATTAAAAGATATAAAGGTGTCATACTCCAATTAGTAACTACAGGAGAAAATTTGTTTAATGAGAAAAGATAATATGAAATTGAAACAGAACAGACAAAAGTATAAATATAATGATTTGAATTGAGTTGAGATAACCAAAATAAAATTGAGAAAATTAAAAGAGGGGAAAAACTATACAGAAAATGTAAAATAGTATAAGATATGGAATAGAATACAAAAAGGAGCATGAAATTGAGTTTTGTGTCTGTATAACGAAGTTCAACTCGGGACCATGCTATTTTCGAAAAAGATCTTTTACTTGTATTTTGTGTGTGAAAACCCAAATAAAACTTTTTTTTTTAAAAAAAGAATCAGAATAGTAGGGTTAGAAGGGTGTGTGTGGCTGTGTGGGTGTGAGAGAGAGAGAGAAGAAAGAAAGAGCAAGAAAGAAACAGGAAGGGACAGAAAGAGAGAGAGAGAAAGAAGGAAAGGGAAGGGAAAGGAAGGGAAGGGAAAGGGAAGGGAAAGGGAAAGGAAGGGAAGAAAAGAAAGGGGAAGAAACGAAAAGGGAAGGAAGGGGGGAGAAAACTCTGTGTTATTATTTTTAATTGTTCCATTATTTATCATATATTAATATTTTACACTGTCCCTACACCTAAAGTGATTTAATAGAGTTGAAAGGGACTTTGGAGGTCTTCTAGTCCAACCCCTGGCTCAGGCAGGAAAACTGAGGACACCAGACCCTGAGTAGAGGTCCTGGGAAATGTGTCAGAATAACAGAATAACACTTAGAAGAGACCTTGGGGGGAACCCTATACCATTTCAGAGAAATGACTGTCCAGTCTCTTGTTAAAATTCTCCAGTGTTGGAGCACCCAGAACTTCTGGTGGCAAGCTGGTTAATTGTTCTCACTGTCAGGAAGTTTCTCCTTAGTCTTAGTTTGCTTCTCTCTTTGTTCAGTTTCCATCCATTGCTTCTTGTTTGCCTTCTGGTGCTTTGGAAAATACATTGCCCCCTCTTCTTTCTGGCAGCCCCTTAGAAGCCTGTTGCCTATCACATTCTTGAGCAAAGCATGTCAGACATTTCCTCCTTTCAGTGGTCCATGAAAGGACATAGATAATAAAGTCAAAAAAAGTTGAGGCTGGGTGTGACAAGAAATGGCTGGGAGAGGCCAGGTGAGGCACCCCTTGACATGAGCGATGTCAAGTTGGCCATGCCCACCCAGTCACATGACCACCAAGCTACGTCAGCCAGTCATGTGACCACCAAGCCATTCCCAACCAGATTAAACATGGGAAACTGAGCAGAGAGGTGAGGCCAGGGAGGGGCCAAAACTAAGTAGAAAATCCCATCCCAAAACACCCAAATTTTGAGGATGGTTGAGATCATCAAGAAAGGAGAATAAGAAAGTAACAAGAGTTGGAAGGGACTGTTGGAAGTTAAAATCCACTCCTCTCCTAGGAAAATTAAATATTTTAGGATATACTAAAAGGGCAGAATATTTCCCCTAAAAAAGAGTAGAAACTAAGAAGCAGAAACTCATCTCAGAAGCAGAAACTCAGCCCCCCCCCACTTTGCTAATGGGCCATTACTCTGGCCTAGGCCAGTCTATTTTACATAACAAAGATCTACTCCAGGTAAAGCTATAATAGGAATTGCCGAAAGCCCTTTCATTACATCATCATCCAGCAAGGCTCAACCAACTCTGGGACTCAGGACAGCCTACAGAGTTGCCGCTGCATGGCCCCATGGGAGTCTGACAACCAATCAGAATACAAGCTCAAATTCAAATCCCAACAGAGGGCATAAAACCAAAGGACTCTCAGCATCTCTCAGCCCAAGAGCTCCAAGGCATGTGATCCTGTCCACCAGTAAACCATCTTTCCAAGCAGTCACCATGTTTCCAGTGTCTTTCTTCCCCACTTGGAACTGAACTCAGAAGGACATTTCTTCCAACAGGACCTTGGAGGTCTTCTAGTCCAAGCCCCTGCCAAGCCATTTCAGACAAATGGCTCTCCAATCTCTTCTTAAAAACCTCCAGTGATGGAGCACCCACAACTTCTAGTGGCAAGCTGTTCCACTGGTGAATTGTCCTCACTGTTAGGAAATTTCTTCTTAATTCCAGCTTGCTTCTCTCCTTGATTAATTTCCACCCATTGCTTCTTTTTTCCTTGATAATATTCAAGAAAAGTTAAAATATAAAACACCAAAATATTGAAAAAAAGAAGAGAAAGAATATGAAATAAACCATAACAGTCATTTAAAAAAAGTCTTTAAAAAAGATTAAGTCATTGATGCCATGCAAATATGCATTAATTCACCCGTTTCTTGTCTTGCCTTTGGGGGCTTTGGAGAACAGATTGGACCCCCAACCCACCCACCCATCCACCCCTTCTTGGTGGCAGCCCCTCAAATACTAGATTATCAAAAAATTAGAACCCAGCACCTGGAGAAAGCAGGACACTGAAGTGGGCAGAGCTGGACAAAAGAAAAGGAGAAATAAAAGGGAATTTTGAGGTTGGGGGTGGGAGAAGAGGTCAAAGGTCATGCCAGGGCTGGGTCCTTTGCCAGAATCAGCCCTCTTCTTTTGGGGTGCCCGCTCAGATTTCCTAAGCAATCCTTTCTCCAGGAAGAGGTGAAGTGGAATGGAAGCCAAGGAGAAAGATAAAAATAGACCAGACCTGTCAGAGAAAAAAATGTGGGAAAATTCTCCACCTCACGCAAAGACACCCACACACACACCGGCAAAAGAGGGGGCCATTTTCTCAGCCATCTTCCTCTTCCTCCTTCCTGTCCCATATGATCCTCGCAGGTGCAGCTGGAATAACCCCTCTGCCCGTCAACAAGCCAGATCTTCACATCTGCAATGTGGGGGAGGGGCAGCTGTGACTGGGAAGGATGGGGTGGTCAGCCCCCTCTTTTGTGGGGTGCAGGAGGGGGTGAGAGCTGAAAAGGAGGGAGCCAGAGGGCCACTTCCAGGCCAAATCCTTGCCCAAATGGTGGGTTGAACCCAATAATTGGTGTGATACAGAGGTGGTATTCAGCAGGTTCTGGAGAACTGGTAGCGGAAATTTTGAGTAGTTTTGATAACCGGCAAATGCCACCTCTGACTGGCCCCGCCCCCATCTATTCTCTGCCTCCCGAGTCCCTGCTGATCGGCTGGGTCTTCTTTGGTTGCCCTGCACAGGAGAAGGGAGCTGGAAAGCAGGTTAGTGGGGTGGGGAGGGAATGGGATTTTGCAGTAACCTTCCCCTGCCACACTCACCAAGTCACGCCACGCCCACCAAGTCATGCCATGCCCGCCAAGCCACGCCCACAGAACCAGTAGTAAAAAAATTTTGAATCCCACCATTGGTGTGATGACCTGAGGCGTGGCACAAAAGCAACACAGCCAGAGAACAGGTCTAACTCCCCTTTATATTGCTCCAACTTTGCCCCCAAACATTCCCATTGTTCTGACCTAGACTTCCCGTGATCATCAAGCAGACTCCTCATCCCGATAAAACCCTTTTTACTTAGGTTAAAGGGAATTCCTCTCCAGCAAAGTCCCAGAAAACAGTCTTTCATGAGATTTCACAATTACAGACCTTTATCAGGCTTGGAGAGTTGCCAGGCTGATATCTTCCAAATGCCACACTGTAGCAGAAATTACTTGGCAGGAAGTCAGGAACAGATCTTCATCCTAATGCACTGAACTAATTGTCTCCTGCAAACCCCACTCCCCTTTTGCTCCTCTTTATTCCCTATGGGAGGGGCCATTCACCCTCCACCTGAGCCTTTATGCCCGAGTAGACCCTTGTTCCTTAACTGTTCCCTTCTCCTGGCAGCTCTGCACACTCTACACACTGGGAACAGGCTCCAGCTGTTCTTTTGCCCCACTGATCTCCGACTCCGAAGGCAGCTGATAACTGTCAGATGACCCTGGCCCCATCTCTGCCTCTGACGCAGAGCACTGGTCAGAGTCTTTCCCAGACTCCAGGACTGGCCCATGTTCCTCCCCAACCTCCTCACTGTCTGAGTCTTCCGCCAGCTCTGCTGGCCGCTGGCAGGCCACAACACCCATGTTTACTGCAAGTCCTGGAGCAAAGCTTTCACACACACCTTCAGCAGCCTCTGGCTACAAGAAGTCTCAAGTAAGCCATGTTAGCTAAACAGTAACCAGGGCCAGCAGTTCAATAAGCAAGGTTTGCAAAACAATAACCAGAGGAAGAAGTTCAGTGAAGCAGGCAAACTGAGCAAGCCCCACAAGACAGAGGACAACAATTCTCCAGGTGTCGACAAATGCACATGAGGCTCCACAGATTTGTTCTGACCCACATCCTTTTCCAACAAATCAAACACAATCCAAAAGGAACAGAAACCTTGTAATGCTTTTACAAAATAATTAGCTGTGATAAGCACAAGCCTTGCCAAACTGTGCAAGACTTGCCAAAAGATAACAGACAAGAAATAATTTGCAAAATAAGAATCTTCAAATACAAACTCAGGATACTGGAATGTCCACGAGGCTGGAGTTTCAAAACATCTTTGCCTTCTGCAAAGTACGTTCCTTTTACAGCTGGCTTTTATCTACTTAAAGGAGGAGGACCTTGCAGCCTTACTCCCGAGTCACCTGTGCTGTTGTAGCTGCTCTTTCCTATGAACAATCCTGCGCGCACGTGCACTTGGCACAGGCTCCTCGGGAACCTCCTCATCACTGCTGCCAGCCCCCACAATCTCTGAAGGCAGCAGTCCACTCCCTAATGGTCTTGGCCCCTCATCTGAGTCCTCGCTCTCCTCAGCCATCTGCACCTGCTGCTGGCTAACCACAACACTATGCCTCACCACAGGGCCCTTCCCCCAGGTCTGATGGTCCAGATGTAGCCGAGACTGGAATTGTGTGTGAAATGCATCCACCAAAGCCAGAGCATGGATGGAAGTTGCATCCTCCCAAGTGAACGCCTCTGCTCTGTACCCCTTCCATTCGATCAGGTATTGGAATCACCCTTTCAACCACCGAGAGTCCCGAATACTGGTGACCTTGTACTCTGACAGCTGGCAGGGAAGGGTCAGGTTGGTGGAGTGGGCAGGCCGGCTGTTTGGGAATCAGAAGGGAGCGATGGAAAACCGGATGGACCCATAACGAGCAAGGCAACATCAGACAGTAGGCAACTGGGTTGATCACCGCCTCTACAGGGAACGGGCCAAGGTATCAATGGTCAAGTTTCCTCACTGGCCGGTCTAACAGAAGATGCCGAGTGAGACAACTACACCTAATCCCCCATAGCCAATGGCAGCAGCGCTCTCCGAGAGCAGTCCACAACTTGCTTATAGTCCTCCTTAGCCTTCTCCAAATACTGTTGCACCAATTGGGGAACGGCCTGAAACTCAGACAAGAAATCCTTTGCCTCTGGAGCCAGTGAGTCGAGTGGCGTCAAGGGGAAGAACCGACACTTCCGGTTTGTCGGCCGGTGACAGCAGGGATTCGCCTTCTCTGCGATCCCTGCTGTGCTAGCCCTTATGTGCCTCCGATCCTGACGGTTTGGAGGCTAAGGCTGCCCTGTTGGGGCAGCTGAAGAAAGGGGACCGGACGGGGGATGAGGGGCATCGCAAACCCCCCAGCCGGCAATAACCCCCTTCTCTCAAGGCGGTGGAGCGGCGGTCTTTATAGCCGCCATAAAGAAGCAGCAACTGGATAAAGAATGCACAGGAGGAAGAAGGAGTTTTAAAGCGAAAGTTTTTCTTGGTCGAACTGGGACCTTAAGGACATATTTAACACCTGGGAAAGTATTGGCTTGGAAGCTATAATGTTCCTGATTGATGTTTTCAGCTGCGAAGAAAAGTGATGAAAAGGGGAAGTTACTCTCCCTCCCTTATGGAATTAACAAATGGACAAGGGAAACCAGCCTTTTGATAGAAGGTAAAACCTAAACTCCTTTGTTATAAGTGGGAAGGAGAGGCTTGGGAAAACAAATTTTTACTCTAAGACTTTGCTGGAGGAGATGCCTTGAAGATAAAGAGAATAGAAATTAATTCTAAGAAAGATTTAAAGCACAGATTGGACGTTTCTTCTTTCCCTAATTTGACTTCACCCCTAGAAGAGAAACTGTAAAAGAAGAAGCTTGTACTCTGCCTGGACTGTTTGATGACTGTGGGATTTTGGGAATTTTGGGAACTGTTTTAAGTTTGGAAATAACTGATTGGCTTAATAATAAGAAGAGGATACAGAAAGAGAAGAAGAAACAGTTCAAAATGGCTCTATCTCTTGATGAACTAAAAAAACAATATTTAAAAATAAAGAAAGAAGGCAAAGATGTTATGGGAGAAGCCCTTTGTTTTCTAGATATGGCGCTTGTCATGTGTCAGCAAATTAAACAACAGCTGGAAGAAGCCGAGGAAGAAGAAGCCATTTTTAATGAACTAAGCGGTGTGACTAAGAAAGAAAGGAGAAAGAGAGGAGCGAAAAGGAAGGACTTAAGAAATAAAAAAATGTTTATGAAAGAGAAAAGAAGATGCAAAAACAACAGAATGCTAGAAAGCAAAAGGAAAGAGAAATGCAACAGAAAGGAAATCAAGAAGGCAGAGGTCTGGAGAGGAGGGGTTAAAAAGTTTAGGCGGGCTAAGAAGGAAAGGGAAAGGGAAAAAAGTTACAAAGGTATAAAACAAGATGGAGAAAAGGAAATTTTTTTAGGGATAATGGGTAATATATGGGATTTTTTTTAAAAAAGGGATTCTGCAAAGTACACATGAGTATTGTAATAGTGGTATTTATATTATAAGTAGATAATCAGAACTTTTTAAGATCTAATAAAAGACTAAAATATTAAGGTATAACTTTAAAAGGTTTAATAATGAATGATATTAAGTTTTAATGAAATACTAACGGGAATGTTTAAAATATTAGTTTAAATATAGAGTTTAATGGATTAATGTGTTGACTGTTATGGATTTATTATTGTAAGTATTGGTTTCTGAAATAGTAGAATGTACTAAGCAGAATCTGATTGGGATTTAGGTGTTATTTTAAATTTTAATTTAGGGGAATGATAGAAAGGCATCATACTCCGATTAGTGATTCCAGGGGAAACTATTCTTTTTAAATTGGAAATGAGACAGATGTAAATGGAGAAATGGACAAAAGATATAAAAATATTTTTCTTTAAAGCAAGATTAAATATATAAAACAGAATTAAGATGAGGCAAAAGTGGAGAGGAGTTATATAATAGATATAGAATGGTAAATAAGATGGATAATGGTATATAAGAAGAGCATGAATTCAATTGAAGTCCATACAAAAAGAGGTAATCTGGGGCCAAGTTACTTTCTAGAAGAAAGTTTTATGTTTTTATGTTTATGTCTTATGTCTGTGCGTTTAATTAAGAATTAAATAATAAAATCTCGGAGGAAGACTAGATGAGAATAATTATAAACAAGCCAGAGGAATATATAAATGTGATGACTGAATAGCAGATAAATTAGAAAGGAAATATGATTGAATAATGATTAAAGAGAAACAATGTGGAATTTGGTAAAAGGAATTTACGTGTTTATATGGAAATGGGATAAATTATAAGTACGTGATATAAAGCAATATGTTACCTGCCTTGTAAAGATCTACAATGGAAAGAGGTTTTATGTTTTTAATGTTTAATGATGTTTTGTTTTGTTTGTTTGTTTGTAAAATCAATAAAACTTGTTTTTTTTTTAAAAAAGGGGAAGAACCGAGGGTGGTAGCCCACATTGGTGAGGAATGGGGTGGTTTACATAGAGGTATGCTGAGAGTTATTGAATGCAAATGCTGCAACCGCTAAGTAGTCCGCCCAATTATCCTGTTGCTGATTGACAAAGCAGCACAGGTACTGTTCCAAGATTCCGATCACTTTCTCCATCTGGCCATCAGTTTCCGGATGGTGAGAAGACAACAGATTTTAACATCCAAAGCCGTCATCAGCCCTTGGTCCGACACCACCCGATCTGTGAGTCTATGTAGCCAGAAGATGTGCTGGATAAACATGCAGGCGGTGGTGTGACCTGTGGGTAAGCCCCTATACAGAACGAAGTGCGCCATTTTGGTCAGCTTGTCAACCACCACAAACACTGTGGTGACTCCAGATGAGGGGGGCAGATCCATCAAGAAGTCCATCGACAGGGCACCCCAAGGTCTCTCCACTGGAGCAGTCCCAGGGGAGCCCCTGTTGCTGACTTGGCCTGCCAGCATCGCACACAAGACATCACATAGGACTGCATGTCATGTCATAGTCGGGGCCCCCAGAAAGTCTGAGACATGAGGTGAAACGTTTTGAACAGGCCAAAGTGCCCCACCGCAGGGTTGCCATGGCACTGAGACAAGATAAGTCCCCGGAGTGGCCCTGCCAGGACATAGAGCTTATTGTGGTGGTGCAAGAGTTCCTGCTTGAATGACCACGGCGAGTTGGGTCCCACCTCTTGCTTCCGCTGATCCGCCCAAGCATCATGCCACTGCGCCTCCTGTATCTGCGCCCATAAGTCCACTGGCTCCTGCACAGTGGAGAATGACTCTACGGGCAGCACTGTCTGGAGCAGGAGTTGATCCTCTGGATGCAGGTACTCGGGCTTCCGGGATGGTGCATCCGCCCATTGGTTGCGACTGCTTGGAATGTAGGTGACATGGAAATTAAAGTGAGCAAAGAAAAGGGACCATGGGAAGGGGTGTGTCAGGCACCAAATCAATGGAGCAATCATAAGGCCAGTGAGGGGGCAATTGGTCCACCTCCTGCTCACTAAAAACATCTGCAAAGTCCTTGAGTTCCAAAGGCACGGACACCTCGGGTGGACTCATCACCTGCCCTGTGCAGACTTGACGGGTGTGGTCCACGCACTGCAAGCTCGGGAATGTGATCATGTTCTGGGACCAATAGATTTGCAGGTCATGAGTCCGAAGCCACGCCAAGCCCAAGACTACAGGGAAATGCAATCCAGAAGTGAAGTAAAACTGGATCACCTCCTCATGCGAGCTGATAGTCAGGTGCAAGGGCTGGGTGGCAGCCTTGATAGGCCCAGACAAAAGCACCCGGCCATCGATGGTCTCAACAAGCAGAGGAGGTTCTACAGAGCACTGGGGGATTGCATACTGTGCTGCGAAGGCCACATCCATGAAGATCGTGGTGGCGCCAGAATCCACCAGAGCGTGCACTGGAATCCCCTAGGAACTATTAGCCAGGAACACTTGGGTTGCCAGGATCAAATGTTGAGGGGGTCCAGAATCCACGTCTGCGGGACATGACTCGAGTCCTGTGCATGCCCGACCCAGGTTCTCCCCTAGATTGGACCCGCCCATTTCCCGACAAGGTTTTCCAGGTCTGGGGAGCAGGCACAGGAACCGACCAAGTTTGCTGGATCCTGGGAGCAGGACCTGGGGCTGATGCCCCTCGCTGCTTCTTGGGGCAGGAAGCAGCCATATGTCCAGGTTCCCCACAGTATAGACACAACCTCTCAACGCGCTGTCTGTTGTGCTCTGTCACAGACAGGTGGGGTCTGGTGGCACCGAGATCCATGGGCTCCTCCCTGTCTCACGCACAACAGGGGCCACAGGAGTCTCTCGGGAAGCACGGCAACGGTTCCACCTCTGCAGGTGGGAGTTGATCCTCAGGCACAGGTGAATCAATGCGTTGAGGGTCGCAGGACAATCCACCCGCGCCAGCTCATCCTGCAACTTGACCGCCAGCCTGTCTTGGAACGTGTCCATAAGTGCTGCCTCATTCCAAGCAGAATCCTGGCTAAGCAGCCGGAACTCGCTGACGTACTCAGGGATTGCTGTCCCTGCTGTGAGTCTTTCAAATGAGGAGCAGCAGTCTGGGTCTTAATGGGGTCCTCATACATCAACCGCAGATGGTCACAAAACCCCCAGAAGTAATTCAGTAGAGCACTATCCTGCACGAGCAAAGGTGTGGCCCAGTGTGCTGCAGAGCCAGAGAGCAGGCTAATTACAAAATCCACCTTATCCTGGTCAGTGGGGAAGTCCTCTGCTCTCAAACTAATGAAGAGGTGGCACTGTACCCAAAATGCTGGAAACATAGCCTGGTTGCAGTCAAACTTGTGGACTTCAACTCCCAAAATTCTGGGAGGAATTCTGTGAGTTGAAGTCCAGAAGTCTTAAAGTTGCTAAGGTTGGAGACCCCTGGTACAGGGTCCCCTCCAAGGATTATTCTGACATCTTTGCCTGGCCCTCCACTCAGACTTGGCATCCTGAGTTTTCCTGCCTGAGCAGGGGGTTGGACTGGAAGACCTCCAAAGTCCCTTTTAACTCTGTTATTCCGTTATTCCTAAGTTAAATAGCTAAGACCCTCATTGGGAGCCTATCTCTTTTGCTCACTCTGGTCTAATGGGTTAATAAGATTTTTAGAAACCTGCAGCTGAAAGTTCTTCACATCTCCTTACCCTGAAGACCCGATTTCATTTGGAATTTAATCCCAAGCTGATTGCCCTTCTAGCATTTCTCTTGACACTTCTCCAAAATGCACCCCCAAGAAGCCACATCTCTCCCTTCCCCACACACACACCAGAGGTTGGATTGGATATCTCTCTTCCTCCCTCTCTGCTTTAGGCTTAGAAAGTCTGCCAGTGCTGCTCCTCATTTGGCAATGCTTAAGGAGAATTAGGGGCTAGAGACATTTGACATTCTCATCTCTGCTACAGGTGAGGCTGTCAGAAAGACTTTTTGGCAGGTACACAATGCCTTCTCCTCAGCGTCTCAGCACTTATGAGAGATGTGGCTCTACTACGGTAGGCAAAGCCTCTCATTTTGTACAAACCATCTGCTGCTGGCAGATACACACTTATGGGTGGCATGGGCAGATCCACTTCCGGGCATGGAAGTTCTGCTGCTAGCCCGGCAGTCTGGCTCGGGCCATAGGGCTTGTTTTAAGAAATTGGTTTCCCTACGGGAAGCTACTGAAATGGGAAGCGTGCCTCTGCCTGCATAACTAGAAGGAGACTCTCCACCCCCGCAAAAGCCAAAGGCTTGAAAGCAGCTCTTCTGCTACCCCCCCCCCAATTCCCCTGCTGCCTTCTGGGGTGGGGGGGATTGCAAATGTGGCGTGCCATTCAGGTGGGAAATGCCTGGAACACAATAAAGCCCACCCACTCACCTCCTGCTGGCAGGCTGGCTAATGGGGTGTGTTCTGTCTTTAAATTGCTGGCTGAATATAAAGACAGTCAGGCAAGCTCTACAAAGGCTTCCATACAAAGTTTCTTTATTGGATCACAAGGCATCCTCAAGGTATAACTCAGTTATGTTGAGATTCATCTAATGTCCAAATCCTTGCATAGTTGACTTCACAGTGTGAAAATACAGTTATCTTTATCCCATAAAGATGGAGCAAAGGGATCCAGCATGCTGCTGGGTCCAGGCAAGGAAAAGAACAAAGGCTTCCCCCAACCCAACTAGAGGTCAATTCAGTGACCAATCAGGATTACAGATGTGATCACATGACATGAACTACATTTCCCATGATGCATTAACTATGTTTCCCATGAGGCATTCCCTTAAGGGGACAGCTCCCAATTCCCAATCAACTATATACTGTCTGGACAGCACAGGGTGAGAGGAGAAGGGGAGCCGATCGGAGACTTCTGAAAGAAGGGGGGGTGAAGGAAAGTGCATGTGCTACAACATGCTGCGGATACCCTCGCTTGCTCCTTTGCCTGGCTTCCCTCCTCCTGCGGTCTCAGTGCTTGCTCATGCTCCCCCTCTCCAGTCTATCTTGATTGCAGGCAGAGCCACATTGCCTTTTGCAAGCCCGCTGTCGGTGAAGCTGGGTGCCGGTGAGGGCTGGCTTTTTGCATAGCTTAAATCCAGCTGTTGTGGGGGGGAGAGAATGGCTTCCTCCCCAAGCCCCCATCCATTTTCCTCCCAACAGCCAGATAAAGCTAAGCAAAAAGACAGCCTCACCGGCACCCAGCTTCACCAACAGCGGGCTTGGAAAGGGCAATGTGGCTCCACCTTCAATCAAGATAGACTGGAGAGGGAGAGAGCGTGAGTGAGCCAAGGCCTTTCCCTCCAGCCTTTGCCCAAAGCCCCTCACTGCACCAGGAGGTTGAAGTTTGAATTTCTTCACCCCCTCCGACCAACACGTACCTTGGCAATGGGAGTTTCTCTCTGTCCCCTTTTCCAGCTACTAGATCAGGGGGACGAACCTAGCTTTGCTGCCCATTGCATTGCAAATAGGAATCTAAAAGCTGAGAAAGAAAGGCAAGTTGTGCTTTGTTCCTGCACAGTAAGGCCGTCACTGTTGCCCGGCAACTCTGGGGGCCTTGTGTAAGTGGCTGCAGCGGCGCTTTGCACAAACACCCCCCGGACCTCTTTTTTCTTTCTTTCTGTTTTCTCTTTCTTTTCTTTCTTGTCTCTCTCCCTTCCTCTCTCATTCCCTCTTTTTCTCTCTTTCCCTCTTTCTCTCTCTCTCTCAAAGCTGCGGCTGGTCTTTCCTTGGTGCTCTTTGCTACTTTCATTTCTTCTTTTTGGAATCAAGGCTGGCTGAACAAGGATCGCAGGCCGCACTGGAAGCCTACCTTCGGGCGACCCTTCTTCTCAACCTTCTCCTCCTCAGGTGTGCACGCCATCCTCCCGGCCCCACCACAGCTGTCAGTCACGAGAGGATGGGGAGGGGGAGATGGGTCACCTGAAGACATGTTTCCAGCGTGGCTGGTGATCCTTGTTCAGCCAGTCTGGATTCCAAAAAGAAGAAATGAAAGTCGCAAAGAGCGCCAAGGAAAGCCCAGCCGCGGCTTTGTGGGAGAGACACACACACAGAGAGTGGGGGAGAGAGAGGGGAAGATAGGGACCCAGCTGCTTCGCTATCACCTGCCGTTGCCCTTACCTTCTCAGGCCAGGCAAGGAAGGGGAGGGTGAGGGGCAGGACCAGATGCTTCAGGCAAGGTAAAGAGGCATTGACCAAGCATGGGTGAGTAGAAGCCTGGGAATGGCAGCTCCCGGCTCAGCCGGCCTGAGGGGCTACTGCAGGCATATCGTGACAAGGGGGGCAAGAAGCCCCAGGACATCCGGCCACCCACCTGCTGGCAGGCTGGGCCAGGCTGGGCTGGGCTGAGCTGGAAGAGGCGCGTCCACCAGGAGAAGGAAGAAAATGTGATCTGGGAGGGCGGGCAGGCAGGCGGATGTCCCAGGGCTGCTGCACATGCGTATTGCATGTGTAGCAGCTGCACACGTCCGAGCTGTGCCATGGCCACTATGTGGTAGGGAAAGCTAGGAGAGTGACTGGGATAAGCAGGCGACTGGGCAACCTGGTTCGGGGGAGTAGCCAGCCAGGGCTCGCCACCGGTTCGGCAACCCACGCCAAATCACCGCTGCCGGTTTGCCCGAATAGGTGCGAACCGGTTGAATACTACCTCTACCTTGTGAAGAGAAGTGGGGCGCTCTCCACCCTAGTAGTCGGGTCAGTCTGCATTGTTCTCACCTTCTCTCTTCTCTCCGTGCTCTAGGATCAGGAGGGGGTGGTCCTTGCTCGTCACCTGAGCTCTGTCTCTCCTGCTCCTCCTCCCTGTCTACAAAAGCCTTTCTGATCCTGAAAAGCCCTGCCCAGACTGACTCTGCCCTTCCCCAGTTTCCTCCAAGGCCAACGGAGCTGCCCTCTTGATCTCTGTTGGCTCTTGTTCCAGCTCCTCTCCCAGCGGATTCAGACTCTCATGAGGGCAGGATGATGCTTTTATTCAGCTGTTTTGTGGTGACAGGGAGTCCTCGACTTACAACCGTTCTTTGAATGGCTGCGCAAAGTTAGGACGGCCCTGAAAAAAGGGAGCTATTACCTTTTTTTTTTTTACACTTATACAACTCTGATAGCGTTCCCCATGGTCACGTGATCAAAATTCAGTCACTTGGCAACTGACTTATATTTACAGCAGTCGCAGCATTTCTGAGGGGGCGCGTGTCACGTGATTCCCTGCCTTTTGTGACCTCCTGACAAGCAAAGTCCATGGGGGGAGCCAAGATTCGTTGAACCGTGTTACGGACAGCAACTGCAGCAATTCACTTAATGGTGGCAAGAAAGGTCGGAATCCCTTGGAGGAGCCACTTTCAGGGATGGGTCTGCTCTGGAAAAAGGGCGGCAGCTTCATCTCCCGAGATGATGGTATTGTAAGGAGAGGACCAGGAGGCACCCACCCCCTCTAACTTGGGGAGATGGAAAGGGACCCTCAGAGGGGGGTGGGGTCCCACAAGTCTCCTAGCCCTGTCCTGTTCCTGGCCTTCCAAATGATGGGGAGTGGTTTCCTCTCCATCTGGACCCTTGTAGCCTCCGGGCACTGGGGGATCGTCTGGATGGCCTTGCCCGACTGACTGGTCCTGCCAGCTCTCCCAGCTCTCCCTACCACGTGGTGGTTGCGGTGCAACGAGCGGCAGTGGAGATGCAAGAAACCTGCTCACCCGGGCGGGGAGGAAGGAAAGCCCTGGCTGCCCGGGCAAGCAGGTTTTCTGCACCTCCGCTGCCACTCATTGCGCTGTGGCTGCCACATAGTAGGGGAGACCTGGGACAGCGCCACATGGCAGCTTAGTCAGCCAGCCAAGCCCGGGAACGGCGGAGCAGACCCGGCAAGGTCGCGGGAATGGCAAGTGAGGCCAGGCAAGGTTGCAGGAATGGCGAGTAAGGCCAGGCCAGGCAAGGTTGCAGGAATGGCGGGTGGGAGCGCGGCAAGGTCCTGGGAACAGCAAGGGAGATGAAGCAAGGTCCTGGGAATGACGAGGGAGGTGAGGCAAGGTCCCGGGAATGTTTTGCCTCCCTCACCCTTACCTATGAGCGGTCAGATCAGGGCTGCTCAGTTGGGGTGCAGTCACCATGTGGGAAGACAGGTTAAAGGCAAGCCACGAGGACCCAGTGTGCTGCATGGGGGAGGAGTGACTAGGTGTCAGGCAGGTGGGACAAGCGTCAGGTGGGCAGGGTGAGTAAGCATCGGGCGGGTGGGGCAAGGGAGCGAGCGGTGACCAGGTCGGGGCGTGGCCAGCCAGAAGTTACTACTGGTTTGGCCACCCACGCCCAATTCTTGCTACCGGTTTGTGCGAACTGGTGCGAACCGGCTGAATACCACCTCTGGTCTAGACAATGAATACAACAGCAACACTCATGCTGACATATGCAATCACAGAATCAACACATTGGGGAGGGCCTCTGTCTCTTCTCTCTGATCTTTTCGGACACATTATAGGAATCCACTCTCTCCTGGCCCCATAAGCCACCCAGGCCCACAATATTACCAAAGCTATACTTATCCCAATTCCAATCCACTCACCAGTTTCATGCATCAGTCTCTGTGAACTGGTAAATTCTCTCCTTTCAAAATATCCTTTACCAGTTTCTCAAAGTCCCCACTACACATATAACAAATATCAGCATGAAAATTTCTTAAAAGAGAAGTTGACTTAAAAAGGTCTTTTTCCCATTCTCTATTTTTACTTAATACGATTGAACCTTATTTTTAATTTTTAACACCACATATATGGGTTTCCACTCCTGGTCCCAGCTCCGGGTTTTACTTCTCCACTGGATTTGGACTCGCCACCTCTTTTCAGCTCCTTCCACTCGAATTCAGAACCTATGGGGGGCAAATCTCATCAGTTATTAGTTTATTGTTTCTGCAAGGTTGACTTCAGTGGGTCCCCATGTGGAATACTGGTCCAGGTGGTCGGTGTAGACACAGGGCCTTTTACGTGAGTGTTGTGCATCAAACCCTTCTCGGCCATCTGGATTGCGGTTTTGGAGGTGAGTAGTACTTGGAATGGTTCTTCCCATTTCGGGGTTAACTTCTCCTTCCTACTCCGGATCAGCACCCAATCACCATGGTGGAATTTATGGACTGGAAAGGTGGTGTTTGAGCCAAAAGTCCTTGTTTCCTCAGGAAATCGAAATATTTGGACAGTTTATGTACATATTGCTTCCAATGTCTTTTCTAGGTTGGGTCCGTATTCTCAATAGGGCTAAAGGAAGACATTTTTAGTCCATGGCATATGTGTTTCCAATATTAATTTGATCTAACAATACTCTTGACCCCACTGTTGTTGTAGCATTACTGCAGGGAAAAGCTTCCACCCACCCTGTGAGGTGGTCTACTATGACCAATAAATATTTTACTCTCCCCACTTTTGGCAATTCTGTAAAATCCACTTGAAAACACTGAAAGGGTCTTAGCACTGGTAGCCTTCCACCCATCTGTTGTTCTCTGACAGCTTGTCTGTTTACCTGTTTACAAATTAAACATTTATCTATAACTGATTTTGCTACAGGGTATATTCCAATACAACCATAACATTTCAAAAGTTCATCCACAATGGCTTGAATTCCCCAATGACTCCCTTCATGTAGTTTTTCCAGCAATTCTCGTGCAATTGGTTTGCTTATTATTTGTCTTCCATCTGGGAGAAACCACTTTCCCTTCTCCCCCTCCTGTCCTCCTATTTGTTGTAACTCCCTTTCTGTTCTTTCTCAGTGAACACATTAATTTCTTCTACTGATTCTCCTTTTTGGTGTGCATTCACATGTGTCACTGCTATTTTTCTAGGTTTTTATAAGGAATTCATTATTTCCTTTATCAGAGTTTCATGTACTAGTTCTTTTCCCTTGCTGTTTATCATTCCTCTTTCCACCCAAACTTGCCAAAAGTATGCACCATCCCAAACGCATATCTGGAATCTGTGTCCTTCCAAAATACAGTGTATACAATCCACAAGCCTGAACAGACCAGCTTCAAGGCAGACCCCCCTGCTTCCAGGATCTCTTTGGTATGTTTTTCTGTGCTCCCCCCTCCCCTCTAGAAGAACCATCTATAAAAATTGCCTCTCCTTTCTCAAGGGGGTGTTCCTCCAAATCAGGTCTTATTTTAGTTTGTAAGTCTATTACTTCAGAACAATAATGTTCTAATCCATATTGATCCACTGATCTAGTGTTGGCTAAGAACTGTGCTGGATTCAAATTATGGTCTGTAGTTAAAACCAAATCTGTCTGCTTACGTCTCCCCACTTTTTGCTGGAGAATGGTTATGACTTGATGTGGAGTGCTCACAATGTTCAATTTTCCATTATTTTTGACAGGAATGCCACAGGCTTCCGTTGTCCTGCCCAGTCCTGAGCCAACACACCTTGTGCAATTCCATTCTCTGTGTTTACAAAGAGATGGAATGGCTTTTCCAAATTTGGCAAACTTAACACAGGAGCCTTGGTTAAGGCTTATTTCAAATTTTCAAAGCTTCCTCTTTCATTTCCTTCCCACTTAAAATTCCAAGGTTCAGATTCAATTAACTTCGCATACAGGGGTTTGGTAAGATCAGCACGCCCATCATTTCATAGTCTGCAGTATCCCACCAAGCCTAAGAATTTCCTGAGTTCTTGCTTGTTTTTAGGTAAGGGTTGGGATGCCACCCCTTCTATTCTTCTATAGAAATTGAGTACTGCTTTTGCCTAACTACACTGCTCAAAAAAATAAAGGGAACACAAAAATAAGACAACCTAGGTCTGAATGAATGAAATATTCTTATTAAATACTTTGTTCATTACATAGTTGAATGTGCTGACAACAAAATCACACAAAAATTATCAATGGAAATCAAATTTAGCAACCCATGGAGGTCTGGATTTGGAGTTACACTACAGGCTGATCCAACTTTGATGTAATAATGTCCTTAAAACAAGTCAAAATGAGGCTCAGTAGTGTGTGTGGCCTCCACGTGCCTGTATGACCTCCCTACAATGCCTGGACATGCTCCTGATGAGGTGGCAGATGGTCTCCTGAGGGATCTCCTCTCACACCTGGACTAAAGCATCCCCCAACTCCTGGACAGTCTGTGGTGCAACATGGCGTTGGTGGATGGAGCAAGACATGATGTCCCAGTGCCAAACCGGTCATGCTGGAGGATGTTGCAGGCAGCAGAACATCCTCCAGTGTCTCCAGACCCTGTCACGTCTGTCACATGTGCTCAGTGTGAACCTGCTTTCATCTGTGAAGAGCACAGGGCGCCAGTGGCGAAATTGCCAATCTTGCTGTTCTCTGGCAAATGCCAAACGTTCTGCACGGTGTTGGGCTGTAAGCACAACCCCCACCTGTGGACGTCGGGCCCTCATACCACCCTCATGGAGTCTGTTTCTGACCGTTTGAGCAGCCACATGCACATTTGTGGCCCGCTGGAGGTCATTTTGCAGTGCTCTGGCAGTGCTCCTCCTCTCCCTCCTTGCACAAAGGTGGAGGGAGTGGTCCTGATGCTGGGTTGTTGCCCTCCTACAGCCTCCTCCACGTCTCCTGATGTACTGGCCTGTCTCCTGGTAGTGCCTCCATGCTCTGGACACTACGCTGACAGACACAGCAAACCTTGCCACAGCTCGCATTGATGTGCCATCCTGGATGAGCTGCACTACCTGAGCCAATTGTGTGGGTTGTAGGCTCCGTCTCATGCTACCACTAGAGTGAAAGCACTGCCAGCATTCAAAAGTGACCAAACCACCAGCCAGAAAGCATAGGAACTGAGAAGTGGTCTGTGGTCACCACCTGCAGAACCACTCCTTTATTGGGGATGTCTTGCTAAGTGCCTATGCTTTCCACCTGTTGTCTATTCCATTGGCACAACAGCATGTGAAATTGATTGTCAATCAGTGTTGCTACCTAAGTGGACAGTTTGATTTCACAGAAGTGTGATTGACTTGTAGTTACATTGTGTTTTTGAAGTGTTCCCTTTATTTTTTTTGAGCAGTGTACTTAGTTTGGATTCTTGAGTGGGGTTCAAAACCCTCATAGGAATCATCTCTACTGGCCCAAATTCATATTTCAATTGAAGATCTGCTAGGGAACCTCTTCCCAGCAAGTTAACACCTGCTTCTGGTATATAAGATAGAGGTATATGTATGTATGTATGTATGTATGTATGTATGTATGTGTGTGTATATATATATATGTGTGTGTGTGTGTGTGTGTATATATATATATATATATATATATATATATATATATATATATATATATACACACACACACACACACACACACACACACACCTCTATGTTATGTCCCCTCTTGGAAATTCAAACGAACAAACGGAAAGCAGACATTTCACAATCAAATCAAACTAAAGGGAGTAACATCCTCATTCAAAACTGCAGGCAAAACTGTTAGGACTTCCTTTTGAAATTCAAACAGTCATTTTGTTCCTGGCGAAAGGCACTAGCTCAGCTGTGTCCTTTTATACCCATTAAGGCAACGTGCTAATTAACTGGCTTGCCCATCAGATTAACGTTTCCTGGTTCTGACATCAATCCACGATCTAACAGTCATCAGATTCAAAGTTCCTAACAGGATTGGTCCTTCCAATCACAACACCTCTATCTTTTTATTTTGTCCTTTTATTCCCAATTAGAGGGGGGTTAATTTGGGTACTTCAAATCCTTCCCTTTTACTCCAGATACTCTAATACTTTGTCCACTTAATTTCATCTCTTCAGTTAATACTGATATCAAAGTTCTCGCTGCCCCAGTGTCAATTAAAAACACAACTTCCTCTTCCTTACATCACCCCTGACACCCCTAGTATTGACTTTCATCTTATGCCATCATAGTATACACTTGCATCTCCCTTCTTAGGATTGGGCAGTCTTTCCTGAAATGTCCAGGCTGGTGACACCCAAAACATCTACTCACTCTGTCCTCCCTGCTCGTACCACCACGTCCTCTTCCCCTTTTCACTCCCTGGTTCCACCCTTTCATTCCTTAATTTCTTCCTTGTCCTAACCTTTCCTGGAGTGGGGTTTTTGGAGGTCTCTCCTGTTTTATAACTTCTCTAACTGTTTTCACCATCATTCTACCCTTTCTATTTTTCTCATTATCTCGCTGGACATCAATCTTTTGGGCTTTGAGAAGATTCGGCCATGCCTTTGTTACAAACTGAATTTGAACTAGTTGTGTATTGGTAGAATCGTCCGGGTCCATGCCAGAGTATTTCCTAATATCTTTTTTACATTGCTCCAATTCTCTTTTCAGTGCTTTATACTTAAAGCACTGTGGCTTAAAGCAGGGGAATTTTTAACACTTTGTTTTGGACTTGGTAAATGGGAAGGAGGAGAAGGCATTGGTGGTGCTGCAGGGACAGTGTTTGGGTTATAAGGAGGGGGTAAATACCTCCTATTTCCCATGTCTTCCTCCTCCTCCTTATTTACCATGAATAATTTTGCTTTATAAGATCCCTCTTCTCAGGGCCATTTGTCTGGGTTCCAGATCAGGGCATTATCTATTACATTTTCTATTGTCTTGAACTCTTTATCCTTTACATATTCATACAAATTATTACAAACAAAATAATCATTTGTTCCTAATAGGGGCCAACTTAAATTTTCATCCTCCCACCAAACAACACAAATTTACCATATCTTCTCTATTTATACCCAATTTAGTAATTAATTTTCTACAGGGTGGTTTTCCCCATCCTTCAAGAAATTGCCGTAGGGGACTTGAAGGATCAATTTTTAATTTTGGATTTTTCTGAATCTTCTTCACACATTTCCCTTGTGACCCATGGGAATTGCCCATGGTTGGTTACCAGACTGGAGCAATCCTTACCAACTTGTTCCAGTGAGACCTTCATACACACACAGTTGGCACCTGGCCAGAGCAAAAGACACCCCTTACTGCCACTAAAGGTCTGTCTCTGCCCTGGAGAGCCTGAATCTCCCAGCAGACGCTGGCTTATTTTAAAGATCCAAACTCTTCTCTACCAATCCTGAACCTCCCAGCAAATGCTAGTTTTTTAAAGATCAAGATCTATAGAGACCTTTATTCGACCTTCAATACAGCCCAAGGACTGCTAGGGTCGTCTCATCCACAGACCTCCCACACAAGTCTCAGATTCTCAGTCCTATCCAACCCCAAATTGCCTAGTGAGTGTGTTCTTACTTGACTAGAACTACCAGTACTTACCCCTAGGTCTGCACGCAGAGTTGCCCAGTGGTTTCTGGCAATCCCATAAACCTGGTCCCCTTCCTTCTCTTTCTGTTTTCAACCGACCTCTATTTTAAACACGGATCTGTGTCTCGTTCCATGCTCCTGAACAGCAGAGCTGACTGTGGACCATTGAAATCAATGGGGCATGCCTTCCTCACCGACTCTGCCATCCAGGGCATCAGAAGAGAGCAGTTGCCCGCATTCTCCACCAATTGTTGGAAATGACTCCAATAACAAGAACTTGGATCGGTGAAAACACAGATTTTATTTGCAAGCTTAAATCAAAGCATACAAAAGGGAAAAAAGCTGTTTGCAAAGAGTGGTAGGATCTTAGCTTATCTCAACATGAGGTTTGAGCTAAGAACCTCACCTTAAGATTTCAAAACGTACTTTATATACAGTTTCATCTCATCACCCAAGTTCCCTCCTTCTTGAGACTCATTCCTTCCCAAGTTCAAACTCATTGGATTTGCCCTCAGGTGTTGCAGCTAATCCTAGGATGTCTCTAGGGAGAATTGTCTCCTTCCTTTATGTTCTCATCCATACCCCTCTGTACCTCTTACTTTGGCTGCCCACGTGGCATCTTTCCTTAGCGTTAAGGAATGTAGCATCCCCTCATCAGGGCCTCTTTCTAAGCTCATCATATACTACCATTTTTCCAAAGAGATTATAACAACAACCCCCTCCAACATAATAATAATATAAAAGGCATAAGATAAAAATATAAAAAGTCTTAACAATGGAGCATGTCAAAATTATAAAAGCAAAGATTTATATACAGGGAGATATATTTCATTTGATAACAGAATAGAATTGGAAGGGATCCCGCAAGGTCATCTAGTCCAACCCCTATTTGTGAAACCTTTAAGCATCTTACAGTATATACCATTTTATTTTTGAATTTAGTTATTTCTAACAACATGATCCCCTTTTGCGACCTAGCAAGCAACATTGATGGGGGGAGCCAGATTCGCTTAACAACTGGGTTACTAACCAAACAACGGCAGCCATTCACTCAACAACGGTAGTATTTTACAGATTGTAAAATGGGGCAAAACTCCTTTAACCACCATCTCACTTAGCAACATAAAACTTGCACTCAATTGTGGTCGTAAGTCAAGGATGTACTGTAACAAACAGCTTCCCAACTCACCAAAAAAACCCGAGGTTTAATACTTTGGGAGTTTGGCTGGCTTTTAAGCTCAGATGGGACCCTGTACCCAATTTCTCCTGTACCCCCCCCACCCAAACCATGGGGATCTCTCCCATAGAAGCAAGCTGGGGGATTGAAGGAGGGGATCGAAGGCACCAGATCTTGGGATCTGCAGAGGAAAGCCATGGATGGATGGAGGAACATATAGATCAGGGGTGTCAAACTCAAGGCCAGCAGGCCGGAACTGCCCCAGGGGGCCAGCCTGGAAATAGCAAAGGACCAGCCCACAGTGCCTCTGGCAGCCAAAACGGGGCATAGGGGGGCCATGCAAGCCCCCCCCATGCCCCATTTTTGGCCTGGGCGGCCTCCTGCAGCACCCTGCCAGCCAAAATGGGGCACGGGGTGTGTGTGTGTTGTGTGAAGGTTTGACCAGCAGGGTGCTGCAGGATGTGTCTATCCCATTTCCCCCACCCACCCCCAACCGGCCTACGGAGAACTACAATGCTGATCCGGCCCTCGAGGCAATCCAGTTTGACACCCCTGGTATAGATGGTTTACATCTCTGTGCATGCATGCTCTGGACTGTTTGGAAGGATGGGGGTCTTTTTAGGGGTGGTGGTGGGTGTGAAAGATGGATTGGGGCCTTAAAGCCTTGCAAAATGTGCTTCCTTTGGTTCACCTCCCCCCAGCCTCAACGCCAAATGTTGGCATCCGAAAAACGAGGATCGAAGATCTAGGATGCAGGAACAAAAAAATAATTGGATGACAGTTCCCATTCTCTGCAGAGCTTTGCCCAGGAAGGAAGAAAAATAAAGAGTAGGATGGGGGGAGGAGTCGGGGAGTAGGGCCTAGGATTGTGCAAAGGATGGAAAAAAAAAAGGACATGGCGAGGGAGCGAAAGCAAAACAGATCTCTGGAAGCAGGAAAAGGACAGGGTCACAGCTGCAGATGTTCCTTGGGGGCCAGTTGTGCATCTTGTGGTTTTGGAACAAGGGTGGAGGGGGGGGACAACAAACCAAGATCTTAGTGGGGGTGGGGGAGGTTAGAAAATGAAAGAGACCAGGATCTTAGAGGAGAAATATTATCCTTTCTTGCTCAGTCCTTTTTCTTTGTGCAATTTGCCCCCTTGGCCTGCGTTTGTGTATTTATTTTGTTTCTTAAGAGTAGTGAACTGCCTCCATCCTTTGACCAGGTTATGTGGAAGACTCGCGCCATCTATCTGCCAAGAAGGGAACAACCACATCTGATAAATCCTGGTGAACGCCTTTTTATTTCCATTTGGGGGAGAGAAACCTTCTGTAAATCATCATCTGCCATTGTGGTGTTAGGCCAGATTGTGCGTGTGCAAATCCTAGCTGGAAAGCTGTGTCATGTGCATCAATCATGCCTCTCGATCCTTTGCAAGAGGAGAGCAGGAAAACAGAAAGGAAAAAGAGACGCGGATGCTCCCCCAAAAAGCTCTTTAAGAAGGGAGAAAATAGAAGTGCAAAAAGGAAAAAGGATTCACTTGGAGAAAAAAAACAAACAAACGTTTGCAAGCTAATTCCAAGCCCAGCCCAAATCTTTTCAGTTTAACCCTTGCATTAAGACATTCAGCTATATTTGGATCTTATTTGAACATTAAAGATAATCGTGTTTATGTAAGTTTCTAAACAGTCTTAAGACATCAAGCCAGTTTTCCAGCTAAGGCTTTTGAAGCCTATTTTTCCATCACTACAAGGTCTTTATTAATGCCGTGGCCTAATTTTAAGAGTCCTGATTTTAAATTTCCCTTTTCTTTTCAGATATTTTTTCTGGCCTTTTAATTTCCTTTGCAGGTGAATTCTCAAGTCTCACGAAGGAAGGCGAACACAGGTAGACCTTGACTTACGACAATTGAGCCCAACATTTCTGTTGTTAAAATTGAGTTTTGCCGCATTTTACAACCTTTCTGGCCACGGTTGTTAAAGTGAATCACTGCCATTGATAAGTTAGCAACCCAGCTGTTAAGTGAATCCGGCCTTCCCGTTAACTTTGTCAGGTCGCAAAAGGGGATCGCATAACCTTGGGACACAACAATAGCCATAAGTATGAACCAGTTGCCAAGCGTCTGAATTTTGATCACATGAACATGGGGAGGCTACAAAGGTCTTAACTGTGAAAAACAATAGTTAAGTCACATTTTTCAGCACCGTTGTAACTTTGAAGTGACTAAACTATTGTAAGCCAGACTCCCTGCATATGGTGCCTGTTGTGTGGGGTGTTTTTAGTTGCTGATTGGGTGTTGATGGCTGTTTATTGTGGATCCTAAGTACTTGATAGTTGGGCCAGCGCATTGTGCAACAAGGTCACATAGTGTAATAAGATTGGGTCTGGGATAGGGACTTCTGTCCTCACTGTGAGTTGTGTGTGTGGGGGTGCATGAAGGGAGGCTCAGCCAATCTCATTGTACACGTACTCTGACAATAAAGGTAATAAATAAGCCAGTTGATTGACAAAGGGCTGTTTCCCACACTTCAATTATTTCCCTGGCTGTTTTTGTCCCTGCTTGGCCAACAATCTTAGTAGCTGCAAAACAGAATAGCCCAAAGCACACACTCTGCTAGAGAAGTTCCCTGAGGATGGGCACCAGGATGGATCCGAAAGCTCAGAAGACTAAACCTCTGGTTCCAATGAATGACCCAGATTTGATCTCGAAAGTCTTATTTCTTCTGCTTTGCTTAATGTTGGTTTCGCTGAAAAGAGAATAGTATAATGGGCAGGTATAGTTTGTATGCTGAATTCTGCACTCTGTGCTCCGTATTTGGGTGACCAAACTAAACTCTGGAATTCGTGAAAGTCAAATTAGACAGTCGAAGTCCCAAAGATGCTTTTTTCAAGAGGCAGTTTGACTTTCTGGTTTTTCTTTGAAGACATTTTGCTTCTGATCCAAGAAGCTTCTTCAGCTCTGACTGGATGGTGGGGAATGGAAAGATTTTTATTCCTTGCAGACATACCTTCCACTCCCCATCTAGTCAGAGCCGAAGAAGCTTCTTGGATGAGAAGTGAAATGTCTTCAAGCAAAAACCAGGAAGTCCAGTTGCTGTTTGAAAAACAACAACCCACCTTTGGGACAACTATGACTTGGATGATGGAGAATCTCCAGAGACATTCAGCTGGTGGAGCTATTTTGACAGTTAAAAGGCCTGATGAAGGAAGATGCTCTCATTTGGTGGGTTGGTTCTCAGATCTCAACAGGAAAGCAGAAGAAAAACATTTTGATCCATTTCGTTTTACAGTTTTAGTATGAGTTTATAGGTTGTTTTAACTTTGGATTGGTAGCTGCCCAGAGTTGGTTAGAAGAGGGGCGGCTTCAGAAATGTTTTAAATAAATATATGAAATATAATACATAGTTCTTTCTGCATAAATACGAACCGTTCAATTGGGGTCCTTGGTGCTTTCTGAGCTTGGTTGGTTTCCTGCAGACATTTTATGACCCAACTAGGTAACATCATCAGTGCTAGAAGGGAGTGGGGTTTGTTCTCTGTTTATATGCTAGCGGCTTGCCCTATTAGTGTTGGAGGGTGTTCTTGGTGGCTCCTTGATTAGGCTGTTAACTGTTTGACTGTGTGAGTTGTGAGTTCCTTGATTGGGATTTTGTTTACCAAACCCCACTCCCTGATGATGTTACCTAATTGGGTCATGAAACATCTGCAAGAAAACCAGCAAGCTGAGAGAGCACCAAAGACCCCACAATCCTCTTCCTCCTCCCTGTCTGCTCTCCCCTTCCTCCTCCTCCACTTCACAAACTCCACTCCCTTCTAGCACTGATGATGTTACCTGAGTCATGAAACGTCTCCAAGAAACCCACCAAGCTGAGAGAGCATCATGGACCCCACATTCCTCCTCCTCCACTCCACACACCTCAGTCTTTTCTAGTACTGCTGATGTTACCTAGTCTAGTAATGAAACATCTGCAGGAAAACTACCAAGCTCAGAGAGCACCAAGGACCCCACAGTTCAACCGTGAGCTACAAATATTCTATAGGCACACCATTTGTACCTATGGAATATTTATAGATCACGGCTGCACTGTGGGGTCCTTGGTGCTCTCTCAGCTTGGTGTCTTTCCTGCTGGCTTGGGAACAAATTCTACCACTACAACTTGCTAGAGGGGGTTTCCCCCTTCCCCTTTGGGCAAAAGCACAAGAGCCCTATGCATCAGGGCAGGATTCAAGCATCTTTGCAAGAGGATAGCAAACTATTTTTCCTGCAATGGTGGGGGGCTTCCCATTTTCTGCACCCCCCAAAAGAAGCAGGACAGCAGCTTTAAAACTAATGCCATCTCTTTATTATGCTCTCTTTCCTATATCATCAGAAGAATAAAAAAACATTTTCCCAAAATAAAATACAAATCAACAGGAAGGACACTGGCTCCAGAAGAGGGGAGCAGGAGGGGTCCGGAATCAAACTTATCCCGTTAGGGGAAGGGGGGGAGAGCCCTACCACTTTGGCCGCCACTAGCCACACCAGACCCCTCTTGGCCCTTCCAGCAGTGGGCAAAGAAACTCTCTACCCCTCCTTGTTCCTCCTTGCCTGTAAAACTCAGGAGCTTGATTCAGGGAAAGTGCCCCCACCACCAACTCCTCCCCACACCCCAAAGGTCAAAAGGAAGGCTGGGGAATAGCTCAGCGGCGCCCCCCTCTGTCCTGTACAGGCGTGCTCCGACTCCGACTGTGGCGGCTTTTGGCTTTGCGCCGTTCACGGTCTCCCCGGCCGCCACATTCACCTGCTCGACTGGCCCCACCACCACTGGTGGCATTGGGGTGCTCGCGTTCTCGCTCTCTGCTGTGTTCCCGCCGCTTGTCCCGCTCGGCTTGGCGGTTACGGTCCCGCTGACGGGCTTCCTCGGCTTCCAATTCTTTGCGCCGGCGTTCCCGTTCTCGAGCACGAGCTGCTCGCTCAGCCTGTTTCTGGACACACTGCAAGGAGAGAAGCAGAAGGGGAAGAGGCTGCGTTACGGGCAGCTCTCGACTTACGCGCACAAGTGACTCCAACATTTTGGCTGGTGAGACAGTTGTTAAGTGAATTGCTGCAGGGAGTCCTTGATTTAAAACTGTTCATTTAATGAAGCTATAATGAGTGGCCTAGAGGTGGAGCTCTTGCCTCACAATCAGGAGGCTGTGAGAAATTGGGGAAATAGGCGGACATTTCTCTCTCTGGACACAATGAGAACATATATGCTGAAAAAAACTCCACACTGGTGGCAGGAAGGGCATCTGGCCAATAAACACTCAGCTCCATCCCGCAAGGGATTATGGGGTCGTTAAAATGATTATTTAATGAAGCTATAACACAACTGAAAAAAGTGACTTGTGACCTTTTTGCACACTTATGACCATTGCAGCATCCCGCCCAGTCACATGATCAAAATTCAGATGCTTGGAAACTGACTCATATTTATGACGGCTGTGTCGAGCTCTGACCTGGAGCTCACCAAACAAGCTGGGATGCACTTCCCCCCCCTTCTGCTGTCAGCTGTCCTACCGCACATCCCGATGTCCTTGCCAAGCTGCCAGCTGCCTTCCTGCCCTTCCTACTCATCTAGACCGTGGCGTACTGGGAACAGTAGAGACAATGCAGTCGGATCACAATGGAATGGGAAGCTTGCCAGACGAGTCGGGTGTCCAGAGCTGCGGGATGCAAGTGTTGCCTGGGGACGGGATATGCAGGCTATGGTGGCTCGCTGGGCCAGTTCAGATTCCCAGCTGACAGGCACTGAAGACATGAGGCGCCGATTGCTGGAGGGGATTTTAACTACTGGATGGTAGTTACCGGTGCAGCAGAGAAAGGGGAAATAGAAGGGGTGGGGTTAGTATATATAGAAATGCTGGGGAGGCGGATGCCTTAGCGCTGGCTTTGAATGGGTCACTACTTCTTGGACTTGCTGGATTTTTAGCACGGAGTAAAGATACTACCGGAACACCTGTTTGGTCTGTATTTATTTCATCCGTTCTATTGCCTGCAAGACTTGCTAAGAGTAGCTGAGAGGCTGCAGTGTCCCAGAGTTATATGATCCCCTTTTGACAAGCGAAGTTAATGGGGAAGCCAAATTCACTCAAAAACCGGGTTAACAACTGCAGTGATTTATTTAACAACTCTGGCAAAGGTAGGTCATAAAATGGAACAACACTTAACAGCTGTTTCGCTTAGTCACATAAATTTTGGGCTCAATTGTGGTTGTAAGTTAAAGATTACCTATAACACAATTGTAAAGCAAATCCGACTTCCCCATTGGCTTTGCTTGTCAGAAGGTCGCAAAAGGGGATCACATGACCCCGGGACACTGCAATCGTCGTAAATATGAGTCACTTAGCAAGCATCTGAATTTCGATCACGGGACCGTGGGGATGCTGCAATGGTCGCTATGTGTGAAAAATGGTTGTCACATTTTTTTTAATATGTTTTTATTGAGTTTCTAATTTTCAACATAAAGCATCAGTTTCAACAACATTCTTAACATCTATACACGTTTTTATAAATATCTTAACACATTGTATTTATATTTATCTAATATTAATAACTTTAACTATAATTGTTATTCCTATATTCTTACATAATTTACAAATTTACATTTTACATTCTTAAGGCTTCTTACAATTAAGTTTCTTGTCTTATTTTTTAGTTCTGTTTGCTAACCAATCATACCATTTATTCCAGATTAGGTAATAATCAGAGTCATCTCTTTCTTTCAATTTCAACATTAACATATTCATTTCGGCACTTTCAGTTACTTTTTGTAATATCAGTTCTTCTTTAGGAATATTGGGAGTTTTCCATACCTGTGCAAAGGCTATTCTGGCGGCTGTTGTGATATGTAACAATAAATATTTTATTTCTTTTGGTATTCTATCTTTAATAATTCCTAAAAGGAAGGTTTCCGGTCTGAGCTCAATCTGATAACCAGTAATCTCTTGAAGCCAGTTTTTAATTTGAATCCAGAATGTCCTAGTCTCGGGGCATGGCCACCACATATGATAAAATGTACCGTCAACCTTCTTATACTTCCAGCATTTTGGGCTTGTGTTGGGATAAATTCTTGCCAATCTGGTTGGGGCTAAATACCATCTGTATTTTATACATGTTTTCTTTGTATGCTGAGGATATAGTTAATTTATAATTTACACTCCATATTTTCTCCCATTCCCCTAATTCTATATTGTATCCAAAATTCTGGGCCCATGCTATCATTGTACCTTTCACTGTTTCCTCTTCCATTTTAAAGTCTAGTAAGTATTTGTATATTTTGGTTATAAATTTTTGTTCCGGTCCCATTAAAATTTTGTCTAGTTGGTTTTGCCTTTTATCAAATCCAAAATGTTTCAAATCTTTTTTATATTTATTTTGGATTTGCAAATCTGGCCACCAATCAATTGCAATTCTATTTTCCTTTAGCTCTTGATTTGATTTTCCTTGATTATTTAATAATTCCCCATAGCTTACCATTTTCCTTAAATCTAACCTATGTGGGTGGATCATGGCCTCCATGACTGACAGCCATTGTGGTATTTCCATATAATGTTTACTTTTGATTTTCTTCCATGTTGTAGTCAGTTATAGTAAATGGTGATTAAAATAGGTATGTATATTACTTTTGTTTTCCCACAAAAATGCGTGCCAACCTATCTGGAGGTCATGTCCTTCTAGTGTTAAAATTCTCTTATCTCTTAGTTTGACCCAATCTTCGACCCAATTCAGCACCGCTGTTGATAGTAGAGCTCCCACTCTGGTAGTCCAAGACCGCCTCTGCTCCTGTTATCTTGTAATAGTTTCATTTTGATACGTGGCCTCTTGTCCAACCAGACAAACTTAGATGTCATTTTGTTTAATTCTGTAAAGAAGGGTTTCCCTAGTTTAATTGGGATAATTTGAAATAGATATATTAATTTTGGTAAGGTATTCATTTTCAATGCGGCTATTCTTCCTAATAAAGATAGTTTCAGTTTTGCCCATAGCTCCAATTCTTTCCTAATTTGTTTAACCAATTTAACATAATTATCCTCTTTTAATGATGAACATCTGGGTGATAGCCAAATTCTAAGGTATTTCACCTTCTTTACTATCTGTAGTCCTATTGTATTTTCTAATTCTATTTTCTGCTTTGTTGTACAATTTTTGACTATCATCTTAGTTTTATATTTATTTTGAATCCTGTCAGTTCCCCAAATTTTTCTATTTGTTACAACAATATTGGTCCCGTGTTTATTGGGTCTTCAACTATAAATGCCAAATTGTTGGCAAATGCCTGAACCTTATATTCCTCATTTCTAATTTTAATCTCTTGAATCTCTGGTTTTGTCTGGTTGCAGTTAGTAACACTTCTAAAGAAAAGATAAATAGCAAAGGCGATAGTGGACACCCTTGTCTCACTCCTTTCACAATTTCAAAATCTTCCGTGCTGTCTCCATTTACCAGTACACTCACTTTTTGATTTGAATATATTTTTTGTAATGTTTTTTTCTATATTAGTGTCAAAATTCAATTTTTAAATTTGATATATCATAAATTGCCAATTTAAATTATTGAATGCCTTTTGCGCATCTAGGAAAATTAAAGCTGCCTGTTTTTCTGGGTGTGCTTCATAATATTCAATCAAATTTAGTACTATTCTAATATTATTTTTGATTTGTTTATTTGGCAGGAAACAATTCTGGTCTGTATGTATAATTTCACTCGAAATCAGTTTCATTCTTTCTGCCAATATTGTCATGAATATCTTATAATCCGTATTTAGCAACGAGATTGGCAACAAGTTGTTGATCGGTGCCATCTTTGGAGATTAATGAGATGTATGCCTCGGACCAGGACCTCGGGAGTCTAGCTTCCATTAATGCCTCGTTATATAGTTCTAGTAGTATTGGTTCAAATATTTCATGCACGTTTTTATATAATTCGCCAGGTAAACCATCCGGACCTGGGGTTTTATTGTTTTTGTATCACCTTTGTAGCTCTACCAATGTTATTTCTTTATTGGGTATTTCTCTTTTTTTCTTCAGAGATTGGGCTCAGACCATTTCTCTCCAAATAATATCTAATATTTTCTTCCGTAACTTCTTCTTGCTTATAAAGCTCACCAAAATATCTTTGCACAATTTTCTTTTTCTCCTCCATCTGATGGCATACTTTCCCTTCCTCATCCTTAAGTGGCTGGATTAGTCTTTTTTCTTTCTCTATCTTTAATTTATGGGACAACCACCTACCTGGCTTATTTGCTGATTCAAAAAAATTGTGCTTAAGTTTTCAAATTGCATGCATTTTCCTCTGGTACCATGGGGATGCTGCAATGGTCGCGGTGTGTGAAAAATGGTCATCACATTTTTCAGTGCCGTTGTAACTGAAACTACTGGACTACTTGTACATGAAATATTTCTCCAAATATCGGAATTATCTTCCACCCGAAGTTTCTGGATCAGGCAAAAAAATGCCCAGTCATCAAATCTGCTTTCCCTAGTGAGTGGAAATCAGGAAGAATCTGGGAACATTTTTATTAAAATTGCAGCTTGTCATTTTATTAAACTGCAGCTTGCAAAAAAGCTTCTAAAGTGTCTTTTGTTGGAATATGTGCTCCAAGATGCCTGCTGCATTTTTATAACCATCGACAATCACATTTCTTATCTCTCAAAATGCCTATGACGAGAAGTACAGGCGGTTCTCAACAGCCTCACTTAGTGACCGTTGGAAGTTATGACAGCACTGAAAAAAAGTGACAACTGGTTTTCACACTTACAACCATTACAGCATCCCCATTTTGGGATCAAAATTCAGATGTTTGGCAACCAACTTGTATTTATGACGTTCGTGGTGTCGGGGGTCGTGCGATCCCCTTTTGTGACCTGCTGATCAGGAAGCCCGATTCACTTAACAACCGGGTTCCTAACTGAACTGATACAGTGACTCACTTAACCACGGCAGCAAGACAGGTCGGAATGTTGGGAAGAATTCAGTTAACCACCGTCTCACTTAGCAACAAAAGCTCAATGGTGGCCTTAAGTCAAGGACTGTGTCTTGAAAGCACCTTCTCATCCTCAGGGCTGAAGAAACCAAGAAACCACATCTTGAGACAACCATGTCACCCTGGCCGGTGCCCGTCCCGTCTCACCTGGATGTCCGTGAGGGGTAACCAATAAATGCAAGGGGCTGACTTGGTTTTGCAAAACAGATCATCAAGAAGTTTAGCCGGAGGTTCTTCCTGGGCTTTTTCTATTGGGGAGGAAGATAAGAAAGTTGGTTGTTATTGAGTTTTTGCAAAAAAAAAAAAAGAAAGAAAAAAAAAAGAAAAGACTGAAGGAGGAGGCCAGGCCTTAGATTCTGCTTTTACTATATTTACAAACAACTCCAGGTGGCAAATATATTTAACACTGCTTCCTCTTCCTGTTTTCCACAACAACCCTGTGACATGGGTTGGGCTGAGAGGGAGGAACTGGCCCAAAGACATCCTGCCAGCTTTCATGCCTAAGGTGGGACTAGAACTCCCACTCTCCTGGTGATCGGACCAAAGTCACCCAGATGAGTTATGCCTAAGGTGGGACTACAATTCTCAAGTCTCCTGATTGGATCAAAGTCACCCAACTGGCTTTCATGTCTAAGGTGGGACTAGAATTCACTGTCTCCTGGTGATTGGCCCAAGTTTACCCAATCAGCATTCATGGCTAAGGTGAGATTAGAACTCATGGTTGTCCAGTTTCTACCCTGGTGCCTTAACCAGTAGACCAAACTCTCTCTCGTTACCTTTCTTCTCAGCTTTCTTCTCCTTTGATTTGGGCCGCTCTTTGCGGCGTTTCTCTCGGGACCGGGAGCGTGAACGGGGCCCCTCGCGCACCTTGTCCCGATCCCACTCCCGCTCTGCCAGGGTCCTCTCCCGGCGCTCCATCTCTCGCTCTCGTTCGGCCCACTGCTCCCGCACGGCCGCCTCCCGCTCCCGTGCCTCCAAGCGCCGGGACAGCTCCCGTTCCCCCCGCGTGGTTGGGCCCACCCCGGGGAAGGTGGGCGCTTCATCCGCCTTGGCCTCGGCAGAACGGTTGGCCAGAAGACCACGATGGAAATCCAGCTGAGGAAGAGAAAGGAACAGCCTCAGGTGAGCAGGTGGAAGCTCTCTGGAATACAAAATTAAAGGATACTTGCGAGAAAGCTAAGAGACATTATCTTGTGGTGTCAATTTTACAGGTAGTCCTCGATTTATAACCAGTAACTGAATCCGGTTCCCCCCGCCTTGACTTTGCTTGTCGGAAGGTCTCAAAAGGGGATCACGTGACCACCAGGACACTGCAACCATCATAAACATGAGTCATTTGCCAAGCCCCCGAATGTAAATCACATGACCATGGGGTTGCTGCAACAGTGGTCATAAATTGCTTTTCTTCAGTGCCATTGTAACTTTGAAGGGTCACTAAATGTAAGCCGAGGACTACCTGTATGGCTAACAGTCAGAGAGAACTGTCTTCTGGAAAAAAAAACCCCATCATTTTTGGAGCATGTATTCCTGTTTCACTTTCTTGCAATGAACTCTGGGTGATCCCCCTCCCCACCTGTCCCACATCTTTCTTCCCTGTTGGGCTCCGTACCTCATCCTGCTCCACAAAATCAGCAGATAAAAACTTGGGGTTAGACTGTGGCCACTTGACCCCATGAAGGGCGTTTCGCGTCACGACAGCTTCTTCCACTGTTGAATACTGAAAGACAATATTGGTGGAAGAGAGAGGCAGAGAAAGGAGAGAAAAACAGAGAGAGAGAGAGACGAGAAAAAGAGACAGGAGAAAAAAAGAGGAGAAAGAAAGGGGAGAGAGAGGGCGGGAAGAGAAAAACAGGGTGAGAGAGAGGAGAAAGAGGGGGACAGAAAAAGAAAGAGAGAGGAGAATGAGAAAAAGAGAGGAGAAAGAGGGAGAAAAAAAACAGAAAGGAGAAAGAGAAAGAGGGGAAAGAGGGGAGAAAAAGAGAAAGGGGAGAAAAAGAGAAAGGGAGGAGACAGAAAGAGAGGGGGGGAGAAAAAGAGGGAGAGGAGAGGAGAGAAAGAGTGGGGGAGAGAGATGTGTTTCCAGCCATTTCTTCCCCCTGCTTCCTAAATCCTGAAGTGTTCCTCTTAAACTGAACTAAAGAAGCTTCCTGGATGAGAAGTGAAATATTTTCAAGGGGGGAAAAAACCCAGGAAAACTCAAGCTGCCTTTTGAAAAAAAGCATCTTTGGGACAACCCTTACCTGGATGATAGAGAATCCCTGTAGACATTCCAGTTAAAATTCCCCCCAAAGCAGAACTTGTTTTAAAACACCCTCTAAATTCCCTTTAAAACCTGGATAGCATTTGGCATCAAGCAGCATCACGAACAAACCCAGACAATCTGGGATCCTCAGTATAGTGTAGCTTTCACCTTCAAAAGCACCTGAGCAGAGCTGGATTGATGCAAAATGCCGATTTTTCTGGAAAGGAGAATTTCTGGAGGAGGAGGTGGAAACCCCAAAGACTCACTGTGACGAAGCAGTGCGATTTGATCTTGTCGATCCAAAAAGCCTCCTCCACCAGGGTGCCTGTCCGGCCCAGCAGCTCCTTCAGCTGCCCCAGGGTGAAGGGCCTCACCTATTCACACAAACATCCGGGTGTTAAGAAAGACTCCCAATGTCCCCCAAAAAACCTCTGAAATAGTTACGCCGTCCCAAAAACACTCACCAGGTTGCAGATGTGAACGATACAGCTGACCTTGCCCTGTGGTGGGGAGGGCACCTGGGCCGTGCGGACGGGATCGTCGATGGTGATGGAGACCCTGGAACACTGCTGGCTGATGGACCGCCGGGTGAGCGTGTCGCTCAGTGTGACTGTGGGGCAAACTGAGACAGAAACTCACACAGGTGAGTCTTACCTGTCAGGGTCAATAGCTCCCAGTCTTCTGACGGTTGTCATCCGTCCTCCCCAGGTACCTTTTTTGACTTCGTGCTCTACCAGGGGAGGCAGAGCCACAGTTTCTACAGAGATAACGGGTGCCGACTCCGGCTGTTCTTCCTCGTGGACCTTCTCCTCTTCCTCCTCCTCCCCTTGGCCATTCTCTTGCCCTTCGACAGGGACCACCTGGGAGGGAAGAAGGGTGGGACAGAGGTTTCTCAGCTGGAAGGGACCGGGCTGAACTTGACAAAACAGCAGGACCGGTGCTGCTCTAAACCTGGTTTGTGGGGAACCCTTCTTCCCCATTTTTTCTTGATCCGAACATCTTCAAGTTTGTTGTGGCCTGTCAGCCGCCGGCCCCTCCAGCAGCTGAATCAGAGGAAGCAGCGGCGGCGGCATGGGAGTCAGGGTCAGCATCAAGGCAACCTAAGAGCTCCGAGGGGTAAGAGGGAATGGAGCTCTTAAAGAGAGAGAGGGAGAGGGAGAGGTGGAGCCTGGGCCGTCTGTCAGCGCTCAGATAGTCAAGTCTGGAGGTGGCTGATGAAGAAGAGTAACAGCTGGGTCCAGTGCCGAACGCATGGATGCACAGAAGGCAGAGGAGATGAGAGCAGTAGAAATCTATGGAACTGACAGTGAGAACAATCAACGAATGGAACAGCTTGCCTTCGGATGTTGTGGGAGCTTAATCACTTGAGACTTTCAAGAAGAGATTGGACTGCTATTTGTCAGAAATGGTGTAGGGTCTCCTGCTTGGGCGGGGGGTTGGACTAGATGACCTACAAGGTCCCTTCCAACTCTGTTAATCTAATCTAATCGAATCGAATCCAATCCAAGGGCCAGTAGAGCCTCTGCTGCTAGCGAGGCCCCACCCTAGCTCTGGGGATAAAAGGTAGGGGGTGGAGACGAATAGATGTGGCAGACAACTATTCATCTTCTGGCCGGACAGGCTTGTTTGCCTGCAGTGAGAGAGAGACATTTTGTCGGGCTGTTGGCGCTCCTAATAAAGAAATCTTTGAGCTTACTTCAGAGGATTTGTTGTGTACAGGGAGCTGGGTCAGAACAGTATTGCAAATGAGACGAGGAAGGATCTTCCTCCCTCTTTAGTTCAGGGGTATCAGAGAATGATAAGATGTTAAATTGAGAATGTTCTAAAGCAGGGGTGGGCAAACTTTTGGCTCGGGGCCTCATTGACTTTTAAAATTTGACAGACGGGCCGGGTCAGCACAAGATTTTTTGGGAATCGCCCCTTCTTCTCTCCTCCTTCCTCCCTCGGAGGCAAAAAGGAAGAGCGCGGGCGGCGCTTTGCAACGGCAGCAGCGGCACTGAGGCTCAGGCTCAGCGGCTCCTGGTTTTGCCTTCCTTCCCAAGGCAACGCTGGGACTGAGCTGCGCTGGCGGTAGCAACTCCTGACAGCCCCAGCTGGACACCTGAGCGAGCCCGGCAGAACTGCCTGTTGCTGCTGCGGGCGCCTGGCTGCCCAAGTAAAGAACCGCACCAGCAGAGGGCAACTGTGAGGAGCAAGAGGGGAAGCCAAGGTGCTCATTTCATACAGCAGTCAACTTCGCCTCTTTGCTCCAGTTAGGTGCTCCCGGAATGCACAAGGAGCATGAAGGAGGCAAACACCACACAGATGCGTTTTAAAAGTCAGAGAACTTGCCCAAAACTTCTCGAGTATTCAGGGGCTGCACCTCTCCCAACGATGAGTTGGTGGCGATCTAACAATACGTCTTCCAGATTGACTTTAAGAGCGCCCCCATGGAAGAAGCCAAGAACGAGAACAAAAGTAGAGGCGGCGGGGGCAACAAGGGCATGCGATGGGTCCGCCCACGGTCCCCTCCCAGGTGACAGCCAGGGCTTTGGCACCTACTTTTTTCCTGAGAGGTGCAGTGTCTGCCTCCCTTCATACTCCTTGTGGAGGGACACACATGCCCCGTCACCCTGCCGCCACCACGCTTTGCTCGGCTTCTTCCATGGGGGCACTCTTAAAGTTGACCTTTAAGTGGTCCCGAACATCCGCCCACCTGCCCGGCACCTGCCCCTCCCGGAGCACGCTTCCTTCTTCTGGAGAACGTGCTCTCTTCCAGCCTGGCCTGGCCCGGCCAGCCAGCAGGTGACCACATGTCCTGGGGCTTGTCGCGAGATGCCTGCAGCATGCTCTGTTCTATGTGTCAGGTCCAGCAAGTCCGAGCAGCCGGCGCATAGAACAGAGTGGTGCCGGACCACTGGAGAAGCGGAGCAAAGCCAGAGATTAGTAGCTGCCTCTTTCGGGCGCAGAAAGCTTCCGCCAACCAGCCGAGTTGGTCTACTCCTCCTCGGCCATACAGAACGAACAGGCAGAGGAGGAGAGCAGCTGGCCAGTTGGGGAGGCTTTCTGTGCTGCGAAAGAGGTGGCTAATGATCTCCAGCTCCGCTCTGCTTCTCCAACATCCGGTGCCGCCCTGTTCTATGTGTCAGGCCCAGCAAGTCCGAACAGCCGGCGCATAGAACAGGGTGGTGCTGGACCATTGGAGAAGCAGAGCAAAGCTGGAGATTAGTAGCTGCCTCTTTCGCGCAGAAAGCTTCCTGTTCAGCCGGCTGGTCTCCTCCTTCTCTGCCTGTTTGTTCTGTATGGCCGAGGAGGAGGAGACCAGCAGAGAAGCACGCTGCCTGGCAGGGGCCACGCGGCGCAGGGCAACACGCCACCGCCCGGCCCTGACGAGGGAAAGCAGTGGGCGTTCCCCAGGCGGCGACCTCGGCCCCACCAGGGAAGCGGCTGCCCAGCTCCGTGTTGTGTGTGTGATTTTTTGGCATGTGGCATGGGGTCCCTTTTGGCCGGCCCCGATATTTTTTTCAGAGGGGAATATTTTTTTTCAGAGGCGGACCGTATTAAAATGACCAACGGGCCGTATCTAGCCCGCGGGCCGTAGTTTGCCCACCCCTGTTCTAAAGGGTGTCTAGTCTTCGTGAGCAAGAGAAATACCATTTTTTTGGGGGAGCGGGCGGTCCTTGGGGCTCTCTAAGCTTGGTTGCTTTCATTTTTAAAAAAATCTAACATTTTTATTTTACTCAGAAAATAAAAATATAAAGCAAAACAAAAAAACTGAACAGAGACAAAACAAAACTAGGCAAGAACATTTTAAAAAATGTGAAAAGGGCAATGGACAAAAACACATTATTATACTCGCTAGTTGAACACTGATGAATAGTTTTCTCCCTATAATATGTGCATTTAACAGAGAGCTGGAAGGGACCTTAGGGGCATTCTAGTCCAACCGCTTGCTCAAGCAGGAAACTCTACAGGTGAAACTCGAAAAATCAGAATATCGTGCAAAAGATCATTTAAAAGTTCATATGGAAAGGTGGCTGGTTTGAAAATAAATAAAGATAAGACAAAGATCTTGACAAAGAATATGCTATCAAGACAAAAGGAAGAATTGGCAGACCTATTGAAAATTCAGGTCACAAATAAGATCAAGTACTTGGGGATATACTTGACAGCAAGATGCAGTACACTAAAAGAGAATAATTATATTAAACTTAAACAGCAGATAATGCTAGATCTGGCGAAATGGGAAAATTTACAACTGTCACTAATAGGGAGAACAACAATCAAGATGAAGGAGAAGGCGGAGCTACGTCGCTGCGATACAGCTGCAATCTCAGGGCTCCGAGATCGCAGCTGATATCTTTGCCCCTGGTCAGTCCTAACGGACCTAAACCGTCCCATAGAGACGGTGATAGTAAGGGGCGCATCCTGTCGATCCCAGGGACATCGCAAAGTCCCTAGTTGATCCAGGAGAAGCCCTTCTACCATCGGCGGAGAGGCAGCCATTAAGCTGCTGAACAGCTCCGGAAGGAAGAGACTGAAAGAGAAAGTGTATCGGTTTGGTGAGGACTTTTTTTTCATTAATATTTGGGACTTAAGGACACCCTAAGAATGAGAAGAAATCTGTAAGATTTTTGACAAAACTGACTTAGCGGCGATTTTTTAAAGAGAAATGTCAAAGTGAGGCTTGGCTTTTTACTTTTACTTTTTTTTACTGAACTTCTATCGCGATTTAGCAATTGTTAACTGGACTGGTTTTTTCTCTTATATTTACCTATTCTTTCTCTCCTTTTTGACTGTTTATATTTTTTAGAATAGAGGCTCCCTTTACTAATTTTATAGTAAAACAAACTCTCTCTCTCTATATATATATATAGTGACTGGAAGGATCGATCCTGCTGGGAGTTTTGACTCGGATGACTCTGACGATGGAAGGTTGGAGCCTGCTGTGAATGTGGAGTCTGAATTATCAGAGGACACAGACGTGAGCCAGGAGGATGAGAGATTGTCGCAGAGACAATCCTCCCCAGAACCTTTGACTTCGTTCAGGCCAGCAAATGATCAACAAAATGAGACAGAAGTTTCCAGCGAGGAAACTGACAGATTGTGGATTGACGCCAGAACTAGAAGAACCAGGAAGCGTCAATCTGAAGGGAGGCGTCAGGACAAACATTGATTGGAGAGACTGACACGCCTATCCAGCTGATTTAAAGAGGCGTGCTCCAAGCTTTGCTTGGAAGCAAAGTGTTTGATGAGTCGGAAGAATACATTTGAAGTGGCCTTGTGAGTTATGGACAATTCTGATTAGCCTGACAGGTTCCGGGAAGTCTGCCAAGGACTGGACAACTGTGCTAATTTAATCCTTTTGAATTCGGTTTTGTTTCTGCTTGAATATTTTGAATTCTGAAACCTTGTCTTCTCATCTATGAATATAGGTGAGACATAACATTTTTGCTTCCAAGCCCAAACAAACCATCTTCAAACCGAGATGGATACAACTCAACTGCAGCATTTGGTGGAGCAGCAACAGCAACAAATAAACCAGCTGTTACAAAGTAACCAGACCCTCCAAAACCAGGTAACCCAGTTGGTGAATCATATTTCAAGCTTGCAAATTCCTGCTGCTCCTTCAGCCCCTCCCTTGAGGAAAAGCCCGGTATCCATGCCAGAGAAATTTTCAGGACAAATGGACATGTTTCCGGCATTTCTGGGGCAGTGTCAATTATTTATGTCCTTGAGGCCTGAAGACTTTCCAAATGACCGGGCTAAGGTACGATTTATTATTAGTCTTTTGTCTGGGCAGGCTGCCAAATGGGCTACTCCCTTGTTAACTCAAGATAGCCCTTTACTGGATAATTTTCAGGGTTTTCTGCAACAAATGAGGGTTATGTTTGAAAACCCAATTAAAAGTCAAACTGTGGCTAGACGGTTATGGGACATTAATCAGGGGAAACGCTCCTGCAGGAATATATTGCAGAATTTCGCATTTCTGTATGGACTCTAACTGGAACGAACCAGCCCACATGGATGCATTTTAGGAGGGCTTGGTTGATACCATTAAGGATGAATTAGTACATGCAGAGCAGGCTTCAAACCTGGATGCATTAGTGATACAGTGCTTACGTATTGAAGCCTGTTTACAACAGCGCGAAGCAGACGGCCCGTTGTGGAACCACCTTCTCTTTTCGTTGACAAACTACGGTTAAGACGGAGGAGCTGATGGAGTTGGGAGCACTCCGCCTTCGCTTAACGGCGCGAGAACGTTCAAGAAGGTTTCAGGAAGGCTTGTGCCTTTATTGCGGGGGTCTGGGACATTTGTTAATTCCTGCAAACGGAGAGGGACCCGCAGACCCGTACCTGAAACCACTCCTGGCTCGTCGGGAAAACAGGGTAGACCTGACCTCAAGGAAACCTTAGGTCGGGTACGTTTCACATCCCCACCTCAAATTGCTGAAGCAAATCCTGGCCCTCCTCGGCATTTACTTCTGGACACTCGAATCTTTTTAGTCCCAGAAGGAGGGAATTCCCGCTGTTGCGCGTTGGTGGACTCAGGGCTACAACCAGCTTTATGGACAGAGCTTTTGCTACGCACTGAGATCCCATTGGTTGCTGTGGATCCACCCATTAAGGTGGAAACCGTGGATGGGCGTGAGCTCAAGTCTGGGCCCATTCGCTTTCGCCACCCAGCCAGTGCGTATGATCATTGGGGATCACGAGGAGGCGATAAGTTTTTATATCACCTTGAACCTTCATCTCCCTTGGTTCTCGGCGTGTCCTGGCTGCGTTTGCACGATCCGTTGGTGGCTTGGGCGCAGAATGCCATTTCTTTTCCAAGTCTTCAATGTGTAGACCATCTGAGACATATCTGCGCCGGTCAAGATTTCGCCACTCCTGCTGTTTCTCTACCTTCGGAGTTGTCAGACTTCTCTGACATTTTCAGCGAGAAGGAGGCGGATCAATTACCACTGCATCGTGCTTATGATTGTCCCGTGGACTTGATACCGAATGCTCCACTGCCCAAGGGTCGATTATACTCCATGTCGGAGCCCGAGTTGGCTGCGCTTCGAGAGTTTCTAGATAAAAACTTGGCTCGGGGTTTATTCGACCATCGCCGCCTCTCTTTCGGCTCCCGTTCTTTTTGTTAAAAAGAAGTCGGGAGAATTACGCTTATGTTGTGATTATCGCCGGTTAAACTCTATCACAGTGAGGAATAGTTATCCTTTGCCGCTCATTCCGGAATTAATGGAGCGGTTGCGGGAGGCTACTATCTTCACTAAACTCGATCTGTGTGGGGCCTACAACCTGGTTCGGATGCGCAAGGGGGACGAGTGGAAGACGGCATTTGGCACTCGTTATGGTCATTTCGAGTACACCGTCATGCCATTTGGTCTGACCAACGCTCCTGCAGTATTCCAGCATTTGATGAACGACATTTTTCGGGAAATGCTGGATAGGTTTGTCGTGGTGTATCTGGACGATATTTTGATCTACTCCCGGTCCAGGGATCACCACCTTCATCAGGTCCGTCAAGTGCTGCAGTGTCTTCGGGAGCATAAGCTCTATGCAAAACTGGAGAAGTGTTTTTTTTCAGTCTTCAATAGAGTTTTTAGGGCATATCATCTCTTCCGAGGGCATCGCTATGGACCCTAAAAAAGTTGAGGCCTTGTGTAGTTGGGAAGCCCCTCATGAGTAAAGGACGTGCAACGCCTTCTGGGATTCGCCAATTACTATAGGACCTTCATTCCAGGTTTTGCTAAGCTAATGGATCCTATCACTCAGCTCCTTCGTAAGAAGGTCCCGCTCTGGTGGGGGCCTCCACAACAACAGGCTTTTGAAACTTTAAAGAAAGCGCGGTGGCGAGCCGATATTGAGGCATCCTGATCCGAATTGTCCATTTGTGGTCGAGACAGATGCCTCTAATGTGGCTATTGGGGCGGTATTGTTGCAAGCTCCAATGGATGGCGCACCTCTTTTCCCTTGCGCATACTATTCTAGGAAGCTCACAGCTTCTGAGCGTAATTATACTATTTGGGAAAAGGAGTTGTTGGCCATTAAAGCTGCATTTGAGACCTGGCGACATCACTTAGAGGGAGCTCGGCATAAGGTGGAGGTTCGGACAGATCACCGAAACTTGGAACATTTGTCTACTGCCAGGAAGTTGAACCAACGCCAGATCCGGTGGTTGTTATTTTTCGCAAGGTTCAATTTTTCCGTTACTTATGTTCCAAGCGGACAGAATCGGAGAGCAGATGCGTTGTCTAGGAAACCCGAATATCTCGGTCCCGAGGATCCTCTTCCTCCATGAACGATGTTACCACCGGAATCCTTGGCTGTGCTTAAAGATCCAGTAGATTTGCAGGCTCGAATACGGGAGGCGCAGCAATTAAGACGCATGGACGCAGCAGAAAAGGGGGGAAGTTGGACCTGATTCCCCATGGACTTTGGAGGAGGACTTGTTAAGACATCGGGGCTTATTGTATGTACCCACCAGGACGCTTAGAGCCCTCATCATGACGCAATGTCATGACAATCCCGCTGCTGGTCATTTTGGTTTCTACAAAACTCTGCACTTGGTCACCCGGACTTTTTGGTGGCCTCGAGTTCAACATGATGTGTTTGCCTACGTTGCTTCTTGTGTAAAATGTCGACAAGCAAAAGCAGCGTCGGGTGTGCCTCCTGGACTCCTTCAACCACTGCCGACTCCGGGCAGACCATGGGGAGCAATCTCCATGGACTTTTTAACACACTTGCCCTCGTCGTCGGGTTATATGACGGTACTCGTGGTGGTTGATATGCTCACTAAAATGACCCATTTCATCCCATGTAGAAGATTACTCTCGGCTCGTGTTACTGCCCGGCTTTTTATACAACATGTATTCCGTTTACATGGCTTACCGGACAGAGTTGTTTCAGATCGCGGTGTTCAGTTCACCGCTCAATTCTGGAAAAGTCTAATGAACGCTCTATGAGTACAGGTATGCTTAGCGTCGGCGCACCATCCGGAAACCGATGGTGGGACTGAGAAAGTAATTGGCATCCTCGCCCAATACCTCAGATGTTTTGTAAATCAACGACAAAACGACTGGGTGACTTATCTTCCATTGGCAGAGTTTGCCTTTAATAATTCTCAACACACCTCCACCCACATGACACCTTTTTACGCCAATGTGGGTTATCATCCGAGGTTTTTCCCCCTGTCGATCGCAGATTCTCCAGTTCCAGAAGCACAAGACTTTTTGTCGGAGTTATATGCTGTACATCAGTTAATTTCCAAACAATTGGAACGAGCAAAAGCAGATTATAAACGTTTCGCAGATCGTTCGCGTCGAGCGACGCCTCCGTTGGCTGTGGGTGACAAGGTGTGGTTGTCAACGAAACATCTTCCAGTCGATCGTCCGATTAGGAAGTTGGATCATCGCTTTATTGGTCCCTTCCCTATCGAGGCGGTTATTAAACCTGTGGTTTATCGGCTCACCCTACTGCGCTCCATGCGCATTCACCCTGTTTTTCATCGCTCCCTGTTAGTACCTGACACCCCATCGTGTACCCTCCGTTCTCCAGAAGATACAGGCTCTCCATCTAGGCCCAGCACTGAACCTGTTACAGATACTACAGTGGTTGGAATTTATGATTCACGATGGCTGAAGGGACGATTCCAGTACTTTGTGGGGAGATTAGAAAATGAAACGGAGATTCATTCTTGGCAGGATGTGTCCAAGGTACATGCCCCAGACCTTATTCGAATATATCATGCACAATTCCCTTCAAAACCACATCCTGATCGTCAGACTCGGGGGAAGGGCCCTGCGGTGAGGGATAGTGTTGTGACTGGAAGGATCGATCCTGCTGGGAGTTTTGACTCTGATGACTCTGACAATGGAAGGTTGGAGTCTGCTGTGAATGTGGAGTCTGAATTATCAGAGGACACAGACGTGAGCCAGGAGGATGAGAGATTGTCGCAGAGACAATCCTCCCCAGAACCTTCGACTCTCGTTCAGGCCAGCAAATGATCAACAAATGAGACAGAAGTTTCCAGCGAGGAAACTGACAGATCGTGGATTGACGCCAGAACTAGAAGAACCAGGAAACGTCAATCTGAAGGGAGGCGTCAGGACAAACATTGATTGGAGAGACTGACACGCCTATCCAGCTGATTTAAAGAGGCGTGCTGATTCTCAAGCTTTGCTTGGAAGCAAAGTGTTTGATGAGTTGGAAGAATACATTTGAAGTGGCCTTGTGAGTTATGGACAATTCTGATTAGCCTGACAGGTTCCAGGAAGTCTGCCAAGGACTGGACAACTGTGCTAATTTAATCCTTTTGAATTCGGTTTTGTTTCTGCCTGAATATTTTGAATTTTGAAACCTTGTCTTCTCATCTATGAATATAGGTGAGACATAACATATACATATATATCTTCTTTTTCTATTGTGCTTTTTCTGTGAAAGAAGGGGGAGTGGATTAAAGAAACCTTGTAACACTGCCAACTAGAGGCTTGAAAAATACTTTATTTGAAGCTGAGAGAACTGTGAAAAACTCTCTCCAGGACACTGGAATTTGATAAGATAGAGGGAAGAACACTGGAGAATGTTTTTACAGGTGTTCTTTGGAACTTCTATCAACAATTGAATATTTGAAGCTTGGCTTTGAAATTTGTGGAGAAGCCATAATAAGAGCCTTGGACAATTAAATAAAACGCAGTGTGCTCTTTTTCTATTCTTTCTTAGCTGTCTTATCCCTCCTCTTCAATCCCATAGTATTTTGTAATAATTGTATATTTATTTTTTATTTATTTATTTATTTTTCTTTGTAAAGGGAAAGCCTCAGAATATCTTTTTCTTTTTCTTATTGGGATTTTTGCCTTTTCCATTTTCATTTTTGATCCATTTTTATGGCTATTTTTTATTTTTGAGATTTTCCAATTGGATTAAGGTGTGAAGAACCTGAAGAATTCTTTTTTTCTTCTTACTATTTTTTAATACTATTGGGTTTTATTCTTTTTCTCTTCATTTTTAATTTTTATTTTGAATCATAATTGACTATCTCACAGTAGGATTAAGGTCTAGAAGAACCTGAAGAACCTTTTCTTTTTAATTTTGGGCTTTTTTCTTTATTGTCTTTTTCTTATTTTTCTTCTTTTTCTTTTTTCCTAATTGGATTATAATTGACCACTCTACTAATTGGATTAAAAGAGCTTGAAGACCCTGAGTTACCTAAATGAGTAAGAAATCCATACCTTCTGGCATTTCAACTTCTGCTCCTGCTTCACCAACAGCTGGAGGACAATGTTTAACCCAGATAATGTCGAAGCAAGATAAAGGACAAGTGGATTTAAAGATGATTATGCAAGGAATTCAAGAACTTAAAACGAAATCGGATATCATTGAAAAGAAAATAGAAAGCATTGACCAAAGAGCTGAGAATATTGAACAAAGAACAGAGAGTATTGAACAAAGGATGGAGAGTATTGAACAAAGAATTGGGAAGACCGATGAAAAAACTGAAAATATCCAACAAATGATGGTGAAATATGAGAGACTCCAAAAAATGGAAGAGAAAGATAAGCAAAGATACGTGACAATTGGAAATATTGATAGCAGATTAACAATGGTTGAACAAGACAAAAGTGGGATGTTGAAGTGGGAGATGGACAGGTCAGAATTCTATCTCAGATTTCAAAATATAGAGGAAGAAAAAGGACAAAATTTGGCTGCAATAATGATAGAAATCCTGGCTGGAGCTCTGGGAATAACAAAGGAAAAGATGATGGATGGAGTAGATGAGATATACCGCGTCTTCACAAGATATGCGATGAGGAACAATTTACCAAGAGAGGTTCACGTCAGATTTACAAAAAAAACTATTAAAACACAAATACTACAAGTGGCAAGAGAGAAGACGTTGAAATACAATGAGATTGTGGTCTTAAAACAAGTACCCAGAAAAGTGAGAGAGATGAGAAGAGAATATCGATTCCTGACTAAAATGTTATTGAAAAAAGAGGTGAATTATAGATGGCTGATTCCAGAAGGATTAATATTTACATGGCAAGAACAGAGACACAGAATTGACTCAATTGAGAAAGCAGAAATATTCTACAATGAATTTTTCAAAAAAAAGAGAAATAGAAACAGAAAAAGAGATCATCTCAACTGAACTTTAAGAGGACCAAATGGGGATGGGAAAAGAAGAAGGTGCAGTAGGTGGACAAGTGGAGACCAAAGAACAACGCGAAGTAAGATCTACGAGAGCTGCTAGACCTAAATACAAAATATAATCATGGAGGAAAAAAAACTGATTTCTATGAATATAAATGGACTGAACTCAGCTACCAAAAGAAGAAAAACCTTTCACAAATTAGAGAAGTTAAAATTTGATATAATTTGCTTACAAGAAGTACATATTAAAAAACAACATGAACAATTACTGGCACGACCAAAATCAGGGAAAATATTTACCTCTCTGACCCACTGTAAGAAAAGAGGAGTGGTTTTATATATTAAAGAAACTATCCCAGCAAAACTGATTCATACTGATGAAGAGGGAAGAGTATTAATGGTTGAAATAGTGGATAATAATACAAAAACACTCCTGGTTGCAATTTATGCCCCGAATGATAAACAAGAAGAATTTTATAAAAAATTACATATGAAAACAATGGGACTGGACTATATTAATATAGTTATGATGGGAGATTTCAATGGAATTGTAGACAATAAACTGGACTATACAGCAACAGCATCAAGACAAAATAGAAAGACTCTCCCTAAATCCTTTTTCAAAATGATAGATGAGTTAAATTTAAAAGATATATGGAGAGAAAGAAATGCTAAAATTCAACAATATACTTTTTACTCAAATAGACATTTATCATGGTCCAGAATAGATATGATTTGGACCTCAACAGAATTAGTATCTAATATTCAAGAAATAAATATTGAAACAAGTACATGGGCAGATCATAATCCAATGACAATTAAATGGAAAGGACAAAAAAGAAGATCTAGGTGGACATTAAATAATACTATTTTAAAGGAAAAAGTCTTCACACAATGGATGGAGAAAGAATTGGCCTTCTTCTTTAGTGAAAATAAAAAAGAAGATACTTCAATACAGAATGTTTGGGATACAATGAAGGCATATGCGAGAGGATTAATAATAGACTATACAAAGAAAAGGAATATTAGGAAGAGGCAAAACTATCAAAGCTTTAGAAGATGATCACAAAAAAACTGGAAAAAGAATTACAGAAAATGCCACAGAAAAAAGATATCAAACTTAAAATGGACATAATTAAAACATAAAATGGGTCAGATAGAGAAAGAAGAACTGGCACAAAAAATTAGAAGTGCTAAACAGAACTATTTTGAAGATGCAAATAGGCCAGGTAGATGGTTAGCATACAAACTGAGAAAGGAGAAAGAATCAAGGAAAATATTACAGTTAATAGACGATCAAGGTCAAATGTGCTATGGTAATAAGGAGAAAAAGGCAATTATCCGAGACTTTTATGGACAACTATATAAACAGGAGGATTCTGATGAGGAAAAAATTAAGCATTATTTACAAAATGCTAACCTACCTAAGATACCTGAAGAGACTGAAAAAAATGCTAGAAAGCACTATAACAATGATGGAACTAACTGAAGCACTTAACAGACAGAATAATGGAAAAGCACCAGGTCCAGATGGGCTACTGGCAGAATTTTATAAAACATTACAAGAATCGTTGAGCATTCCATTGCTAGAAGTCATGAACGAAGTTATGTCAAATAAGAAGATACCTAAAACATGGTCAGAAGCTTACATTACACTTATTCCAAAAGAAGGGGCTGATCCATTACAAATCAAGAACTATAGACCTATTTCTTTATTGAATGCAGATTATAAAATCTTTGCTTCAATTTTGGCAGAAAGGCTTAAAAGATACTTAAATAATTTTATTCATCCGGATCAGAATGGGTTCCTGCCAAAGAGACAAATTAAAGACAATATGAGGGTAATTCTGGACACTTTGGAATATTATGAGGCGCATCCTGAAAAACAAATGGGTTTGATATTCCTAGATGCCCAAAAGGCATTTGATAATGTGAACTGGAGATTTATGTTACTACTATTGGAACAGATGGGTTTTGCCAGAAAATTTATTCAAGCAATAGAAGGCATATACAATAAGCAAACGGCAAAAGTAATGATAGAGGGAGAACTTACAGACTCTATTAACATAAGAAAAGGCACAAGACAAGGATGCCCATTATCACCTTTGCTATTTGTATTGACTTTGGAAGTGTTGAATAGAAATATTAGAGAGGACCAAAATATGAAAGGAATGAAAATCAAAAAGGAGGAATTTAAACTACAAGCCTTTGCGGATGATTTGGTTTTCATTCTGGAAGACCCTCTAGAGACAGCTTTAAAACTATTGGAAAAGATAGAGACATACGGTGAGATGGCTGGTTTGAAAATAAATAAAGATAAAAATCAAAGATTCTGACAAAGAACATATTATTAAGACAAAGAGAAGAACTGGTGACCTATTGAAAATTCAAGTCACGAATAAGGTTAACTATTTGGGGATATACTTGACATCAAGATGCACTTGAGAATAATTATATTAATTATATGAAACTCAAACAACAGATAGCATTTGATCTGAAGAAATGGGAAAACCTACAACTGTCATTGACAGGCAGAATTTCAACAATCAAGATGAATATTTTACCAGAATTTTATATCTGTTCCAAACAATACCAATTAGGCTTGGCAAAGATTATTTTGAAGATTTAAATAAAATTGTGTTGAAGTATATATGGCAAGGTAAGAAAGCGAGAATAAAATTAAAACTTTTGCAAGATGCTTGAATAAGAGGAGGATTTGGTTTGCCTAATTGGGAGTTGTATTACCAAGCTACAAATTTGATGTGGGTTAAGGAATGGATAACATTAAGAAAAACTAGATTGTTGACACTAGAAGGACATGATCTATTACTGGGCTGGCATGCTTTTTTATGGTATAAAGGAACTAAAACACAGGGGTACTTTAGAAGACATTATATATGGGAGTCTCTGTGGTTAAATTGGGAGAAGATTAAAAGACAATGTTATTTGAAAATTCCAGTCTGGCTATCGACTATTGAAGAATTTTCTTATCCTATAATATACAAGAAGGATATGGGGAAATATTGAATGAAAAGGGTGAACTTAAATCTATACAAAAACTAGAGGAACAAGGTATAAAGATGAATTGGTTTTCATATGCGCAAATACATTCAAGGTATGATAAAGATTCTAAAACAGAAGGTTTCTATGATAAACTGACTGACTTAGATAAGATTTTGACAGGTACTGATGAAAAGGTGATTAAAAATTGTATGGATATTTATTAGAAATTAAAGTAGAAGAATGAACAAGTTAAAGAAACTATGATTGCTTGGGGAAGAATTTTGGATATGGGATTGATCTAGAGAAATGGCAAAAATTGTGGTCTCAAAATTATAAAATGACAATGTCAACAGCATATAAAGAAAATTTGTATGAGATGTTTTACAGGTAGCACTTTCCCCCGACAAGAAGAGCAAGAATGTTCAAGAATAAATCCGAAAAGTGTTGGAAATGTCATCAGACACCTGGCTCATATTACCATATGTGGTGGACTTGTGGATGCTAAAAATACTGGACTAAAATCCACACGTGGCTGGAAAAATGACAAAAAGCATATAGATTTGAAACCAGAAATATTTTTATTGGGAATTTTACCTGAAATATATAGTAAAGACTTGAAATACCTGATTGTAAATGTATTAACAACGGCTAGGATTGTATTTGCTCAAAAACTGGAAAATGAGAAAATACCATCATAGGAGGAAATCATTAAGGAAATATTGGAATGTGCTGAAATGAGTAGATTGACATTTGAAATTAGAGAACTAGATGATAAACAATTTTATAAAATTTGGGATCTATTTCTATCAATGGTTAGACAATAAAATATAGTAATGAAATATGTAGACTTTAAGAAAATAATAAATATATAAAGATGTATTCTTTTCTTATATCTACAAAATGATTCTAGGATAGATCTGGGATGATAATCTGAACTGTCATAAAACAAATTAAGTAAAATATGATCATTTTGGAAAACATGAATGAATAAAAGTACAGTCAAATGATTGATAATAATATTAATTTAATATATTGATTGAAAATACGAGATTATATACAATGTAATTATAATTGAAGACTATGAAATGGAAGCACAAAACAATTTGTAAACCAACTGACACAGTGTATGTATATATATGGAAGATGGCTTGATGTTTTTTTGTTTTGTTTGTCTATGTTTGTCTTAAAAACCAATATTTTTTAAAAAAAAAATTAAAAAAAAGAAAGAAAAGAAACCTCACATTTGGGGAGGGGGCTTTGGTGGTTATATGGTTATATATAGAAGATGATTTGATGTTTTTATGTTTTGTTTGTTTATGTTTGTTTTAAAAACTAATGAAAATTTATATATATATATATATATATATAAAGAGAACAGTATTGTAAAATGAGACGAGGAAGGATCTTCCTCCCTCTTTAGTTCAGGGGTATCAGAGAATGATAAGATGTTAAATTGAGAATGTTCTAAAGGGTGTCTAGTCTTGGTGAGCAAGAGAAATACCAATTTTTTTGGGGGAGCGGCAGTCCTTGGGGCTCTCTAAGCTTGGTTGCTTTCATTTTTAAAAAAATCTCAATTTTTTATTTTACTCAGAAAAATAATATATAAGTCAAAACAAAAAAAACTGAACAGAGACAAAACAAAACTAGGCAAGAACATTTTAAAAAATGTGAAAAGGGCAATGGACAAAAACACATTATTATACTCCCTAGTTGAACACTGATGAATCTATTCCAAGAATAGTTTTCTCCCTATAATATGTGCATTTAACAGAGAGCTGGAAGGGACCTTAGGGGCCTTCTAGTCCAACCGCTTGCTCAAGCAGGAAACTCTACAGGTGAAACTCGAAAAATCAGAATATCGTGCAAAAGATCATTTATTTCAGTAATGCAATTTAAAAGGTGAACCTAATATATGAGATAGACTCATTACATGCAAAGTAAGATAGTTCAAGCCGTGATTTGTCATAATTGTGATGATTATGGTTTACAGCTCATGAAAACCCCAAATCCACAATCTCAGAAAATTAGAATATTACATGGAATCAATAAAACAAGGATTGTACAAAGAACAATATCGGACCTCTGAAAAGTATAAGCATGCATATGTACTCAGTACTTGGTTTGGGCCCCTTTTGCAGCAATTACTGCAATTAATGTGGCATTGCATGGAAGCTGTCAGCCTGTGGCACTGCTGAGGTGTTATAGAAGACCGGGATGCTTCAATCGCGGCCTTCAGCTCTTCTGCATTGTTCAGCCTCATGTCTCTCATCTTTCTCTTGGCAATGCCCCATAGATTCTCTATGGGGTTCAGGTCAGGCGAGTTTGCTGGCCAATCAAGCACAGTAATCCCACGGTCACTGAACCAGGTTTTGGTGCTTTTGGCAGTGTGGGCAGGTGCCAAGTCCTGCTGAAAAACGAAGTCAGCATCCCCATAAAGCTCGTCTGCGGAAGGAAGCATGAAGTGCTCCAAAATCTCCTGGTAGACGGCTGCGTTAACCCTGGACTTAATGAAGCACAGTGGACCAACACCAGCAGATAACATGGCTCCCCAAGTCAACAGACTGTGGAAACTTCACACTGGATTTCAAGCATCTTGCAGTGTGTCCCTCTCCATTCTTCCTCCAGACTCTGGGTCCTTGGTTTCCAAATGAGATGCAAAAGTTGCTCTCATCAGAAAAGAGGACTTTGGACCACTGAGCAACAGACCAGTTCTGTTTTTCTTTAGCCCAGGTAAGACGCTTCTGACTTTGTTTGTTGTTCAGGAGCGGCTTGACAAGAGGAATACGACATTTGAAGCCCATGTCCAGGATCTGTCTGTGTGTGCTGGCTCTTGATGCACTGACTCCAGCCTCACTCCACTCCTTGTAAAAGTCCCCAACACTTTTGAATGGCCTTTTCCTGACAATCCTCTCCAGGCTGCGGTCATCCCTGCTGCTTGTGCACCTTTTTCTTCCACACTTTTCCCTTCCACATAACTTTCTATTGATGTGCTTTGATACAGCACTTTGGGAACATCTAACTTCTTTTGCAAATGACCTTTTGAGGCTTTCCCTCCTTATGAAGGATGTCAGTGATGGTTTTCTGTACAACTGTCAGGTCAGCAGTCTTTCCCATGATTGTGATTCCTACTGAACCAGACGGAGAGACCATTTAAAGGCTCAGGAACCCTTTGCAGGTGTTATGGTTTAATTAGCTGATTAGAGTGGGACACTCTGAGCCTAGCATATTGAACCTTTCACAATATTCTAATTTTCTGAGATTGTGGATTTGGGGTTTTCATGAGCTGTAAGCCATAATCATCTCAATTATGACACATCACAGCTTGAACTATCTTGCTTTGCATGTAATGAGTCTACCTCATATATTAGTTTCACCTTTTAAGTTGCATTACTGAAATAAATGAACTTTTGCACAATATTATAATTTTTTGAGTTTCATCTGTATAACAAATGGTTGTCCAATCTCTTCTTCAAAGACATTTACCTAGAACTAAGGAGAAAGTTCCTGACAGTGAGAACAATGAATCAGTGGAACAACTTGCCTCCAGAAATAGTGAATGCTGCAATACTGGAAGTTTTTAAGCAACCATTTGTCTGAAATGGTATAGGGCAGGGGTGGGCAAACTACGGCCCGTGGGCCACATCCGGCCCGTTGGTCTGTCCAGTCTGGCCCGCCCCTGAAAAAAGATAGCTGGGCGTGACGTATTGCCCTGCGCCACGTGCCCCCCAAAGCTGCAAAACAGTGTGGAGCGTTCTTGGGGTAGGAAAGAAAAGAAGAACTTTGCAAAGGCCTCGGCTAGGAGTTCGAAATCACCTTCGAGTGCGACCTCTCCGAAGGTGAGTCCCCACCGATCCCCTTTTTTTCCGGGGCTTCAGGCTTAAACTTTGCAAAGGCAAAGTTTGCAGGCGGGAGCGCTTTCCTGCCAAGGAGCGGGAAGGTTCCGCACTGATGGGCGGGTGGGCTGCTTGAGCGGGTTGCTTGGAGCCACCTAAAGCTAGGCTGCTGCTGGTGGAGCTTTGCCCTACCTTGGTGCCCCGTTTCCCAGCTCAGCGGTCCTGTTCGGGCGGCACTTTAAAAGCCTGCTCCCAGCACCCGAGCAACTTCCCAGCAGGCGGGCGGGCTGCTTGGAGGCGGCGACCTGGCGGGCGCTCCGGGCTTCCCTCCACCGCGCGCTTGGGGCCAGGCGCGAGCACCCGAGATGAAAAAGCAAGCTGCAAGTTGCTGGGAAGTTGCTCGGGTTTCCGGGGCTTCCAGGCTTAAACTTTGCACAGGCAAAGTTTGCAGGCGGGAGCGTCTTCCTGCTGAGGAGCGTGAAGGGTCTCTGCCCAGCGGGCGGGCGGGCTGCTTGGGAGGAGGCGGCCCGGCGGCGCCCTGGGCTTCCCCTCCGCCGTGTGGTTCGGGGCCAGGCGCGAGCGCCCGAGAGGAAAAAGCAAGCCGCAAGTTGCTGGGAAGTTGCTTGGGTGCTGGGAGCCGCCGTCGTGGTGAGCGGCTCATCGGGCGAGTACGTGAGGAGGAGGGCTTTTAAAGTGCTGCCCGAACAGGACCGACAAGCCGGGAAACGGGGCACCAAGGCAGGGCAAGGCTCCACCAGCAGCGGCCTAGCTTTAGGTGGGCTTGGATTCCCCTGAGCGCGGTTTGCTGTTTGTTCTCTCCTGGGGCTCATGTTTGGAAAGCGTGGAAAGTAGTAGCAGGAGCAGCCGTGGTATTACTTTTTTTTATATATAATATTATAAAGGGCCTATTATAAAATGCAGCAAATTATATATAAGATTATAATATATATATAAAATATTCTTATATATAATTTGCTGCATTTTATAATGGGCCCTTTATAATGGCCTTTTATAAAATTGATTCTGCCCTCGAACGCAGATCTGATTTTCCATGTGGCCCCGACAGAAATTAATTGCCCACCCTGGTATAGGGTTTCCTGCATGAGCAGGGGGTTGGACCAGAAGACCTCCAAGGTCCCTTCCAACTCTATTTCTATTGTTTATATTTCTATTTTTATTATTTCTAATTCTACTCTATATTCTATATCCTATTTCTATTCAATTTCATTCTATTTCTATTCTACCCTACCCTATCCTACAGCCTCCAGTGTTGGAGCACCTACAACTTCTGGTGGCAAGCCATTCCACTGATCAATTTTTCTCACCGTTAGGAAATTTCTTAGTTCTAGGTTGCTTCTTTCCTTGATTGGTTTCCATCCGTTGTTTCTTGTCTTGTTTTGGGGTGCTTTGGAGAATAAGTGGACACCCTCTTTTTATGTACAGTAGATTATCAATTGATTCAATGGCAAATCCATAAGGTAATCCTATATTCTGTGGAGTTACTAAGCTTGGTTACAGATGTTTCATCACCAACTTAGGTAACCATCATCAGTGTTCCTGGCAAGCTGTATTCGGTCTACACACAGAGAGAGAAGCAACAGTGGCTCCTCTCTCCCTCCTGTCTTGGTGGGCAAAGGCCAGAGATCTTCGGTAGCCAAACACATTTTGCAAGAATAATTTTAGGCAGTGGGATGGTTGTGTTAAATAAAGGAGGATCACCCTGCAGATAAAGAACCTGACAGCTATACGAGGTCCTTGGCTCAGGTTTTAGGATATTTTTTAGTTTTTACCGGCGTCTAAATCTGAGAACTGGAATCAGCATCTGCCTTTAAAAAAATAAATAAATAGCATTGCGATTAATGATTTCATTTATGGGAGATTGGCTGTCCACCACTCCCAAACTGATGGGAGACGAGAGAACAGTAAAAACAATGGACTTTAACAAATTGGCTGTCTGGCATGCACACAGCTTTGTGGCTCGCAGTTTTGCGTCTGTGTGCCACTTCTGCCCTGGGGACCAATTGGGAGCCATCATTCTCCCACCCCTCAAGCACCAACCTGCATGACGGTACGGCAGATCTTGAGTGCCTTCTCATGAGCTGGCTCTTCCAAGTGGTGCTCGTCTTCGTCTTCGGAGATGCGGGAGTTGTCGGCATGAAGGTCCATCACGGCTTCCTGGCCTCCTGGAGGTGGCTTAAACTCCGGGATCAGGCTCTGGAGGAGAAAGAGGAGGAAGGAGAAAAGCAAATCAAGGTCTGATCTTGGCTGTCCCTGAGTCGACTTTTGTCGCGGCTAGCTGGCTACCTTGAGGGACTCGGTGGTGATGCTGATTGAAGGTTTCTTCTGGGTTGTGGCGGTGCTGGAGCCCCAGCGCCGTTTGCGGCCCGCCAACTGGCTTCCTTCGGTATCACTGTTCGTGGCGATGGAGCCTTTGGCCACGGAGGAGGCTAAAAGTGAGGGAGGGAGGAAAGGAGTTAAAAACCAGAGCAGTTTCCCCGGGACACGGTTGGGGACAGCTTTGCTCTTGAGGTAGCTTGTATGAGCGAGTCAGTTCACATCCACCTGCTTTCCCTAACCCCCGTGTCGTCTTCTGCATGATCTGACAATACAGGTAGTCCTCGACTTACAACCACAATTGGGCCCAAAATTTCTGTGGGTAAGTGAGACAACTGAGTTTTGCCTTATTTTACGACCTTTCTTGACACAATTGGGGTAGCTTGGCTTGTGAGGTGGCTCGAGTGAGTCAGTTCACATCCACCCGTTTTCCCTAAGCAGCATTCCCTTTTCTGCATGATCTGCCAATACACATAGCCCTCAACTTATGACAATTGCACCCAAAATTTGTTGCTAAGTGAGACAACTGAGTTTTGCTAAACTTTACAATCCTTCTTGCCACGGCTGTTAAGCAAATCTGGCTTCCCCCATTGACTTTACTTGTCAGAAGGTCGCAAAAGGGATCACATGACCCCAGGACGTTGTGACCGTCATAAATATGAACCAGAGGCCAAGTGCCCGAATGTTGATCAAGGTGACCATGAGGCTGCTGCAACTGTCATGTGAAAAATGGCCATAAGTCACTTTTTTTGAATGCTGCTGTAAATTCAAACTGTTACTAAATGAAAGGTTGTAAGCTGAGGGCTATATATTGGGATAAAAAAGAATCTAGCTCAGTTTTTTTCAACCTCTGCCCCTATAAGATGGGTGGATTTCAACTCCCAGAATTCCCCCAGCTAGCATAGCATAGAATTCTGGGAGTTGAAGTCCACTCATCTTAAACGGGCGGAGGTTGAGAAACACTTGAGCTAGCCATTTCCTAGTAAAATCACAGCTGCCTTCATTACTACAGGCATTAAATGAACTGTTTCTGCGACCCCAATGCTACGTATAGTAAGTTGGCTGAAGCATTTGGTGCCAAGGATAATACCGTTGAAAAAATAACAATATTTTACCAGGCACATCTTTTAAAAATAAAGAAATATGCATCCCATCCAATCAAATGCATTCAGGGAATTGTCAAATTACAACCACAACTGAGCCCAGAATTACATTCGTAAGTTGCTGTTAAAAGCAAGCCACTATGTGTTTGCAAAAAAAAAAAAACACCTAACAACAGGGACAAACAGTTGTTAAACAAAGCCATTAGGGAATTTTTTTAGCCAGAAATCGGGAAGTAAACACTAGAAACCAGTCAAAAACGGTTTGCCGGATGCTGCAAACAGGAATAAATGCGAGCCGGTAGCCAAGTGCCTAAAAATGCAGTTTGCAGTTCTCGCAAGAACCAGTTGGGTGTGGTGGTCAAGGTGTTGACTCTGAAACCAGGAGACTGGAAGTTCTAGTCCCACCTTAGGCATAAAAACTGGCTGGATGACTTTGGGCCAATCACCAGGAGACTGAGAATTTTAGTCCCATTTTAGGCATAAAAGCCTAAGTCCCTTTTTCCCAGCCCAACCCACCTCACAGGGTTGTTGTTATGGAGAAAACAGGAGGAGGAAGGAGTATCATGCATGTTTGTCACTTTTTACTTATAAAAGTGGGCTAAAAATCTTTAACAAGCGAACACCTTCTGGGAAGGTCAGTTGTAACTTCAGCTTGTCATTTAGAGAACTGGTCATTAAGTCTGGACTACCTGTATTTCAGTGTATTTAGTGTATTTAATTTATAACCAGTGTATTTTAACGTATTTAATTTAGTGCATTTAATGTAACTGTATATGCTGTGTATTTAATCACACTGGCCATCACTCTGGGAATGTGACTTGAGCTTACCTCCCCAAAGCCAAGGCACAGATGGGACACACACACCCCTTGTGAGTTAAGCTAGCACGTTTCTTTCACCTTTCACCCAGGCCTGCAATGGCAGCTATTGGATTAGCCAGCTTTTAAGTGAGTGGGAGTAAAAATTACCCAACAGAGGTTTTTTCAAGGCTACAATCCCTTGCATTCTGCTCCAAAGAGTGACCTTGTCTCTTCTGGGGAAGCAAGGGAATGTCCACCCTTCCTCCATCCCAGCAGCTAAACAGAAGACGTGCTCTCCCACTCCTTAAAGCAAAGGTCTCCAACCATGACAACTTTAAGACTTGTGGACTTCAACTCCCAGAATGCCTCAGTCTCCAACCCTGGCTAAAGACTTGTGGTCTTCAACTCCCAGAATTCCTCAGCCAGCAATGCTGAGGTGAGGAATTCTGGGAGTTGAAGTCCACAAGTCTTAAAAGTGGTCATGGTTGGAGACCTCAGCTTTCAGGAGTGGGAGGTGAGACTCCAGAGCACCTCCAACCTTCCTCATATGTCTCACCAGGTAGTCAAGGGAGGGTTGAACTCAATGGGTGGACAACCTGACCCTTTTACTTACAGGCCACGGAGATCTTCCTCTTGAAGGCCTTGGGCTGAGCCGAACCCTGTGGAGAAAGGGAAGGAAGAAGGGAAGTGCAATAGACAGACAGACGGGGGGAGGGAGGGAGGAACAGGAGGACAGACAGAAGAAAGAAAACCCCATGTAGCGGGGGAAGTCAAGTCAATATTGAGGATTTGGAAAGTGGCCGTCGCATCTGAGGGACATCTAGGGGTGGGGGGAGAGAAGGCCTAAATGGAGGGGCCCAGATGAAGTGGGGAGGGGTTAGAGTTAGGATCTCCTGCTGCCTCGGCAATGAAATAAAGAGGGGAGAATCCTGCCTCCCTAACTTTGCAAGACCACGAAATCTGCTCAAGTTTATTTGCACACGGTTCCTGCCATCTAGGGATGTCCACAATTGGAGTGGCATCCCTAGAAGCAGCCCTCATGAGGACTAGAAACCCTGTTAGAACATTTTTTTTCTATCTGGCCTTTTGGGAGGTCAAACAGAAAAAAAAATGTTCCAAAAGGGTTTCTAGTCCTCACAGGTAGGAGAAATCGAAATGGTTCTGTGGAGTCGGGTTGTTTCCTTGTAAACTTTTCGTTGCCAACCTAGGTAATGTCATCAGTGTTAGAAAGGAGGGAGGTTTACAATAGTTCAACCCTGAGCTATAAATATTCTCTTTGATGGGTGTAAATGTTTCCAGAGCTAAAACTACTCCAGGGATAGGAAAGAATGACACACCTTCATCTAAGACTGAAGTCCACATCCCACTAGTGACCAGTGGGTAAAACACACACAGCCTTGTTAGTTGCGGCACCAAATTGAGGAACAACTACCACTTCTACTCAGATTCCCTTTTTATTTGGAAACAGGCAGTTGATTTTCATGATTTTAGCAATATTTTTAACAGGCAAACTATTGTTTTCATACATTTGCTCCAGAAAGGTTTTAATTAAAAAAAAAAAGAATTCCATGGTTATTTTTCCTGCTTTTAGAAGTTTCTCCTCAGTTTTTATGTCTGTATTATGGAAACAAGACTGGATGCTTTTAATGAAAAAAATAAGGAAGCCGCAGTGACAGCAAAGGCTGAAGTTGGTGGAGGCCCAAACCCTTGGATCTCAGCTGCATGGGACTACAGATACCATTATCCCCAGCCAGCCTACCCTTTCCTGCACTGACTGGAAATGATGGGAATTAAAAGCCCACACAAATGTAGGGGAAACCCATTGCTAGCAATTCTTTAGTATATCCTGTTTCTTTTTTTAAATTGAAATATTTTTGCCTGTATCTGTGTATCTCTCTCAATAAAAAAATCCAGAAAGTGGGCAAAAATAAAAATGGTGGGTTTCCCTTACATATTATATACAGTATATATAAAACCTTTCAAATACAGCTTATCTATTTTGAAACAAGGAATCAAATGACGTCAGATTATTTGTCCTGCCAATGGATATATTAAGTCGATGCAGGCCAGCAGGCAAATAATACCAAGCTTTGATGGATGGGCTAGAAAAGTTCATTAAGACAGGCCCATCAGCTCATGGTGGTGGTGGGGAATAATAAGAATAGAGAAGCAGTTGTGAATTTTAGCCATTTTAACCCTTGGAGTAGGTTCAACACAATAGACATGTTTAAAAATCGGGCCTTTTCATCTCTCTGGTATTTTGGAGAGATTTTACTCCGCTGCAACATTTATTCAGCTACAGGAGATTCTTCAAGTAACCCTAATTATGTCTTTCAGAGGTGGGGAACTATGGCCCCTTTAGGACTGGCGGACTTCATCTCCCAGAATTCCTGAGTCAGCATGGCTGACTCAAGAATTCTGGGAGCTAAACTCCACCATTCCTAAAAGGGCCATAGTTCCCCACCAGAGTACAGGTAGTCCTTGACGTACAACAGTTCACCTAGTGACCGTTCAAAGTTTTGGCACTGAAAAGTGACTTAGGACCATTTTTCACAATTATGACCGTTGTAGCATTCCCTATGGTCACCTGATCCAAATTCAGATGCTTGGCCACTGACTCATATTTATGATGGTTGCGGTGTCCCGTGTGTGTGTGTGTGTCATGTGATCCCCTTTTGTGACCTTCTGACGAGCAAAATCAATGGGGAAATACGATTCACTTAACAACCGTGTTACTAACTTAACGGCAACGATTCTCTTAAAAACTGTGGCAAGTCGTAACACGGGGTAAAACTCAATAAATTTCTCACTAAGCGACATAAATTTTGAGCTCCATTGTGGTCGTAATTAGAGGACTACCTGTAGTTGAAGGAGATACTTCCTGACAATTAATCAGTGAAATGGCTTCCCTCCAGAAGTTGTGGCTGCTCCATCACTGGAAGTGAAGAGATTGGATGACCATTTGTTTGGAATGGTATAAGGTCTCCTGCTTGAGTAGGGGGTTGGACTGGAAGACCTCCAAGGTCCCTTTCAACTCTGTTATTCTTGATGGCTTGCACAATTCCAGATTTTCCCACCCTCAAAGAACTGTTCCTTTCCCAAGCCTGGATTTGCACAAATCCAGGCGGGAAAGTGATCTGGAAAATTCCTTCTGTCTCAAGCCAAATTATTTCCACTCCTTCCTGGCTCTGCTTTCTGGCATGGTGGATTTTTTGGGTGGGAATCAAAGGAAGCATTTTGCAAATCAGGCTAAACTCTAATAAAGGAGAATATTTGTAGCTCAGGGTTGAAATGAGGGGGTGGCTCTCTTGAGGTTGGCTGATTTCTTGCAGTAGTCAGTCCTTGACTTACGACCGCAATTAAGCCCAAAATTTCTGTGGTTGAGACATATGTTAAGTGAGTTTTGCCCTGTTTTACGACCTTTCTTGCTACAGTTGTTAAGGAAAGCCAGGGTAGATTTGATTTAAATCAAGTCGATTTAATCGATTTAACGTGGTACATGTTATCTCAGCTTGCAGAGCTTGGATTCGTGGAATGAAGTTTACAAAAAATGTAAATATTGCAGAATATATATAGCCTCGTGCTACATCACTAAGCTCCATTTCATGCTGAATAAACTAAAGTATGAATGTATCTCAAATAGAAAACTATATTTTGGTATTTTTATTCCAAAACCATTTTATTAAAATAAATTTGATAAAAATAAAAAAAAACCAATTTAAATTTTTTAAAAATATCTGAAGTAAAAAAAAATTCAATTTTTAATTTTTTTGTACTCAATTTTTATCCACCGAGGAAATTACTGCAGTGGTTTAACTCAGTAACACAGTTGTGAAGTGAATTTGATTTCACTGTGTCAGAAGGTCACAAAAGAGGATCACATGACCTTGGTCTTACATATGAACTGGTTGCTATGTATCTGAATTATGGCGTGATTATGAGGCTGCTGCAAAGGTCGTAACTGTGAAAATTGGTTGTATTTTTTTCTGTGCTGTCGTAACTTTGAATGGTCATTCAACAAACAAACTGATCAGGTTAGCTAGTCTGGGTAAGGAAACGTCTGCAAGAAAGCAACCAAGCTCAGAGAGAGCACCTAGGCTAAATTCTGGCAACATACACAACAAAGATTTGTTGTCCATGAGGCTTTTCACAGGTCTACATCATCTTTGACCCCACTCTGTGCACCCAGGTAGGGGTCGCAGCGGCCACTGAGACCCAGATATTTGCATTTCTGTAAAAAATGTATTTTGCTCGTTCCTCGCTTTGTGGGTCTTCTCCCTTTTCTGACCCTCTTTTATTTAGGCCAGCCCCGCTCCCGCCCAAGCAGTGGGGTTGGACTAGAAGACCTCAAAGGTCCCTTCCAACTCTGTTATTCTCTACTTCATGGCTGAACAGTGGGTGTCCCTGGAATGGGGCAGGTGAATGGAAACCAGGTGCCACTCCAATGGTCAACACAGGGATCACTTTGAGCGAGGATTTTTGGGAGGGGGGTTAACCCAACTGAGCTGACACACCTAAGCTAATTCCCGAAGTCTCCCCCATCATTTAAGAAACAAAGAAAGCTGGGGGGAGACCCCTCCATTTAAAACCATAATGGGACCCATCCACCCACCCCACCCCACCTCCAAGCAGTTCCAATTCTCCCTTTCTCTTTTTTTCTATTTAAATTAAGAACACAAAAACAAGAAAAAAAACTTAAAAAAAATAAAATTAGGACAAGTGCTCCAGGTACCCTCTCACACCTGGGGCAAGGTCTTCTGTTCAGCCAATCACACCTCAGTGTGTGTACGCTGTATCTAGGCAACGGCTGGTCCAATTGGAAAGAGCCCTCCCTGGCCTGAAAGGTGCGTGGCTTGGTTGGGCTGGGTGACAAGAGAGGTGCTGATTGGTTGGCCGGTAGGTAGGTAGGAACCTAGTGCTTGATTGGCTGGTGGTCGGAAGTCAAAGTGTCTCAGAAGAGAGAGGGCAAGACAGAAGTTGCCACCCTCACGCACAAGGGCGGAAGTGTGTGGGGGGTCATCACGAGGGTAAAGGCATCAGTCAGTTCTCGGCAGGCAGACCATCGGGACAGCGGGATGTGGCACTGTCCCGTTCGTGGCGGGGACTCTTTTTTTAAGTGAAAACTGTCAAAATTCACAACGGGGCAGACATACTGATGACAGGTGAAACAGGTTAACCAGAACAGACAGTCCTTTTTTGTTTTGGAAGAAATAACACACCGCAAGGATGTCCTCTGGGGTCTGTGGGACGCTCCGCACACCAAGTCCTCTTAGGCGACCCACAGCGCATACCCGAAAAAGGCCACAAACAGGTCCTTCATGGCACTGGCGGGAAGAAAGCAGGACTCGTGGGAGGTCAGTGAAACGGGTAGAAGACCTCTGCATATCCGCAGCATTAGGGAGGACAGAGGAGCTTCTCTCCAAATTCTGGAGCCCAGTCTCAGGATTGGCAGACGGACGTCGATCTGGCGTCAATCTGGCTCCTAGGGATTTGGAGATCGGTGACTGGGAGCGGGGGGATGGGATGACGGCCTCCCCCCTTGGCGGATGGAAAAGTCACGCAGGCACCAAAACGTCCTCCAAATCAGGGAAGATGGCGGGATCCTAGGAGCAACGGGATTGGTGACAAGATCCGGGAGGATTTGGATAGCTCTTTTCAGGGCAATTCATCTCATGTCAACGGAAGCCTTCCTTGTGACGGTGAAGGAGATGTGGCTTCAAACTTCCCTGGGCAGGAGACAGAAGAGGTTGACATGTTGTGGGGCGTCTTTTGGATACCTCGTTCCGAAGGCTGGATGAGTTTTGACCAGGTGGCCTTCCAAGAGCAGCAGCTGCAGCTGCAGCTGTCACAGATGGTGGAGATGAACAAGGAACCCGTTGAGGTGCACCATCAAGTTTTCAGACCCACAAAGGAAGACCCACAGAGTAGGTGGGACTCAGAGAGGCACGTTTTCTCTGCATGGCTACGGGCGTTGAGAGGACTTTCCCACCAAGCGAAGGCAGAAAACAGTTCCAGGAAGGGCCAAGTCAACCATCTTCAAAATCTCTCTTTGTGGTTTCTTTCCCTGTCCAACCTCCATGGATGTCCGGCTGCAGCCTGCTCAAATGTGTCCACGCTCTCTCTCTCCAGTTCTCTCTCTCTCTCTCGCATTCCCAGGAGATTGATGCCTCTTTAAAATGGGATTCAGAACAAACGAGTCCAGAGGAGAACATCAATGGGGGAGGGGGGTTGCGTGGGGTAGCTATCTTTAGGGTGAGGGGAGAAGCAAGGCCTGTCCCCACCCACCCCTCTTCCTCAGCAGCACGGAAAAGCCAGGATCTGAGTTGTGAGTGCAAATATGTACGTGTGATTGCACAAATGTATTCAATCCCCTCCCCCACAAGACCTCCCAGCGCCCTCCTATCACAAAACCCACTCACACCCTCTTTATACAACACAGGGGAAAGAGGCCAATTCTTTACAGGTGGAAGGCGGGGGGGAGACAAAGTATCAGCAATGGCCGAAGGGTAAACCAAATATTTGCAATGGATCTAGTTTAGTAAACCACCACCACCACACAGACAAAAAATTAAGCATGCCAAAATATGCTTAAGAGCAGGAATCCTGATTAAGGGATTGGGTTTTTTCACTGCTTTGAAAAAACTCAAACCAGTTTTGCCTTAAGGCAGGGTAAATGGGATAAGCACCAGGCTGAGAATGCAGATTCTGCCTCCAGACTGGACAATAAAAAAATCAAAATACCAAACACCTCTGGGATTCTGAATTCCATGTCAATATTCGGTATTTTCTCTTATTTGGGTATAATCTGGCACTAAATTGGGACATGAATGCAGTATTTGCTAGCCAAGAAAAATTTAAAAAGGCAAGAAGTGATTGTTTTTCTCTGCTAGCCATTGGTACAGTATTTGTCCACTTTAAGACATGTGGACTTCAACTCCCAGAATTCCTCATCCGGCATGCTTTAAGGTGGATGCATTTTGACTTGCTGGCTGGGGAATTCTGGGAGTTGAAGTCCACACATCTTAAAGGGACTACAGTTGAAAAACATGTCACGGAAGGCTTATTTCTTGCTTCTGCTCGTTCTCAGCCTGATAGGCCTAACCTATTTTCCAACTGCAGTGGTTTATTTTGTAAAATTAAGGGCGGTGGGTGGGTGGGAAAATAAGATTTCCCCCAAGCACACCCAAGTGGAAATTCTCAGGAAGCAGAATTGTACATGCTTGGAAAAAAACCCAGTGAATTGTGGTGCACCCAGACTCCCCTGCCTTCAAGATCTCCTTGCACGAAAAAGTGGGGGATTTGGGGCATCAAGTCCCTAGTGCAAAGATTTTGCTGGGGAGCTTAGATCCCACCCCCAGGCCTTTCCTCTGTTCCCATCACACACACACACCCAGGGCTGAATGGCCCTTCATCTGCCCCAAGAAAGCCCCACCCTCCCCAGCCGCTCATATGGATACCCCCTAGGGCCCCCTGCCTCTATGCTGAAGGGCACCTCCCAACACGCTACCTCTTTCTTCTCATCTTCGGGACCTGCTTCAGGGCCTGAGGGGTGTGTGGAAGGCTGATCCTCGGGGCCACCGGGCTCCAGGGCCTCATTGTCCGGTTGGGGCTCCGACAGCTCCATTGGCACCGTCTGCTTCTCCTCGCTGCGTGAAAAGAGGGAGAGGCCATCACTGGGGGGGGGGCAGGGGAACTGGGGGTCACTAGGGGACAAGAGGAACCTCACTTTTATTGGGAAGGGCAGCAGCCTTTACAAAAAGAGGCCTTGGGGAGCCTCTACCCCATATAGCAGGGCCCACTGCCCCAAGAAACCCCTGACCCATAGCAGCGCCAACTTCCATTCATTTCTTTCTTCAGTTACGCGCTGCACCCTTCCCTTCCTTGCAGCCCATCTAAAGGTCACTTCTCAGTCCCTGAGCATCCTTGGAATATTGTTCCCCCAACTCTAGAGTAACACCTCCTCTCCTCCCCCCCAAACAGTACAAGAGAAGGGCCTTTCTTTCCCTGGCCGAAGGGCTGGCTGTAGGCTGCCCCATGTCCAAACAAGGGGAGGAATCAGAATCCGAAGGGGGGGAGGCACCCAGACCCCCAAATGGCCCCTTTTCCCAAACCACCCACCTGAACCTTCTTTCATGTAGCATATTCCATCCCCGTCAATTATACCACTGCCTTCTCATCTCAGAGGCCCCCCACCCCCACCCCATTGCCAGTCCCTGGGGCCTCAGATCACCTCGTCCCAGCCTCCCCCCCACTATTGCTCAGGGGAGGGGGGGAAGAGAGAGAAAGTTGAGGGCCAGGAGCAGAACAGCAGCAGCCAGAGAGGCCGAAAGAGGGGAAAGAAGAGCAAGGTGAAGGCAGACACGGGCGGGATGGAAAGAGGGAGCAAGGGAGAGGGAAGAAGAAAAAAAAATCTGCAGAGAAAAGGGCAGGCAGTGAAAAAGAAAAAGGGGGAGAGACAGAAGTATGGGTGGATGAGCCCTGGAGGGGGGGAGGAGGAGAATCCAGGGGAGGAAGCAGCTGGAAGGCAGGCAGAGAACCTGGACTCCTGGAGGGGGTGTGTGGAGATATAAGATATAGATGGAGAAAGAGAGAGAGATGGGGAAAGGGAAGAGGGCAAAGGAAGAAGCAGCTGGGAGGTCAGGCAGAGGACCCGGAGGGGTGGGGGGCGGAAGAAAAAAAAGAGGGGAGGGAGGGAAGAAACCGCCAGCCAGCCAAGCAAGGGAGAAAACCCGCAGTGAAAGTGAGACCTCATGGGAAGAAAGCGAAAGCGAGGCGCACGGAAGGGGGGGCACCCTGTCAAAGGGAAGGGCCGACTGGCTGGAGGGAAGAGAGAAAATGGAGGGCAGGAAAAAGCGGGGGAGAGCCCAGGAGGCGCGAGGCAGAGAAAAATAGGAGGGGAGGGGCCGCAGGAAGGAAGGGAATGAATGAATGGAGGAGAGAATGGCGCAAGAGAGGAAGGAGGGAGGGAGGCATTGGGGAGGGGCTGTGGTGACAGCCGAGGCCGGCTGGACCCTCCCGGTCTCACCTCCCTTGCTCTCGGAGAGCAGCATGGCCGAGGCGAGGAGGCTCCGCCTCTTTAGCAGTCTCGCGGGCGCCGCAGCGGCTCGGTGGGGGAGCGCGCAGGCGAAGGCCCCGGCAACAGCGTGACCACCCCGGCGAAAGAGCGGAGGCGCGAACCGGCGGCGGGGCCATCTTGCCGGCGCTGAGGCTTTCCCGGCAGCCCCGGAAGGAGGAGGAGGAGGAGGGGAGGGAGAGATAAAGGAGGGGAGAGAGAAGGGGGAGCTGAAAGGACCCCGAGGGGCGGGGTCGAGCCGCGAGGGCAAGGAGGGACCTTGAATTAACCCCCGACCCGACCCCTCTTTGGGATACTCCGTCCCCAATACATGTGGGTGGGCGCTGCAGGAGCCCCCTTCTAAAGGCCGGACCCCCCATCCATCCATCCAACCGGTCAAGTGCACAGCAGGAACCTTAGATTAGAAGCTGCAGGAGCCATCCCTTTTAAAGACCAGCTGCCATCCAACTGGTCAAGCGTGCAGGAACTTCCATTAGAGGCTTTAGGAGCCCTCCCTTCTAAAGGCCAGACCTCCCCAGCATCCTTCCATCCAACCAACCGGTCAAGCACACAGGAATCTTTCCTTAGGAGGGCTGCAGGATCCCTCCCTCCCTCCCCCATCCAACCTGTCCCTTAGAGCAGGGGTCACCAACCTTTTGGGCCTCAGGGACCACCAAACTCATAATTTTAGATCCCAGGGACCACTAACTGGTTCTGTGGGTGTGGCCTAATTTGTGGGTGTGGCTTGGTGGTCATGTGACTGGCTGGGCATGGCTTATATGTAAATATTATAAATATATATATATATTTTATAAAGAGCAACTTTTACCCAAAATCAGGCAAAGCAGGCAGATTGAGTTGCTCACAGAATCGTTCAGTGATGTATCTATCTGCCATCATCTAGCTCAGTCTCTCAAATTTGCTTACAGTGAATCTGCACTGAATTTACTTGCAAGCAAACCTTCAGTCCTAAGAGAGGTTCAGCTGTGCTTAAAAGCAGAGCCAAAGATCTAAAGACTAGCTAGAAAGCACGAAATCCAACCATTTCCTGCTTCCTAGCTAATCTAAATCTCCATGCACAGCAGAACAGATGATGGTAGGAAAAAGGAAAAACAGAAATTTAGCAGGCAAGTTTGCCAGGTAAGGAGTGAGTGGGTGGGGAGGGTTCCCGCGGGCCATGTGGGCAGTGCAGCCTTGTGTTTCATTGCTTTGGGGGGGTGCTCTGGGGGTGAGATTTCCCTGCAGCCCACCAAAATTTTCTCACGACCCACCAGTGGGCCGCTGCCTTAGAGGCTGCTGGATCCCTCCATTAGCGGTCAGTCCCCCATCCAACTGGTCAAGCGTGCAGAAACATCACTGTGTGGTTCTAGACATAGGGCATTAAAAGCAGCCAATGCTCAACCTCAAATGGCCTGCGGTGCCGAGGTTGAGCACTGAGGCTGGTACATGGGCAGGGCACCTTTCGTCTGTTCTTGGGCATGGGTGGGAGGGCTGAAGGTGGCTCCCCCTCCAAGAAACAGGATCCACCCTTCACGCAGGGCACATCTGACCGATTCCAAGCCAAGCTGGGATCTGGATCACTGGGGTAGTGGGGGAGGGGCTACCCTTTTACGACCCTGTAATAATCCCTTAATTCGGGTATTAGATGGAGCCGAGTGCCAATGCCTTTTTTCAAAAATTACAAATAATTGTAGTGGGATGAATATATATATATTTATAAATAAATATATAAATATCACAACCCTGGGATGTGAGAAAGGACAGAGGGTCACCCCTACAGGATCCTGGCTTAAAGAGACCAAGGTTGACTCAGCCCCACTGGAACGGGCCATGGTCTGGTCAGTTTCTCAGTGATATCCCGTCTCGAACCTCCTTTCTTTCCTCCAGCCATTCTGCTTGATTGGTGAGGGACTGCACCACGCTTGGTATGTTCTGGGCCACAGAGAGCTTACTGTTGTCTCCTGTGTTTTTCGGGGTGCCCCCCAATGGATCGACCTTCCCAAGTCGGGCACTCTATGAGTGGGAGGTGAGCTACCCATCATGGTTCAGCCCACCCTGATACTCACATTTTGCTGTGCGGTGGCTTGATCGGGCGCTGCGGCTCCGAGGCGAGACCCCCGGTGTCTAGGCCAGACCCCTCCTCCGTGGGAAAGAGCGGCTCTGGGCTGCCCTGTGGGGGAAAGGGTTAATTTAGCAGGAAGGGGCTACAGGGACAGGTCTCCTAGCCGCCGCCACCCCCCAAATTCTAAGCTGAAGTGGAGCTGGGACCCCCGAGGAGACGCCCCCATACTCGTTCTGGAAACGTGGTCTTGGCCTGCATGCCGCGTGCTGGTGGTTGGTGTTGTGGGGTATGGCTGTGTGGCCTCGGAGGAGGGGATGGGGTGCTTCTCCCTTCTTCCCTGGGGCTGGAGGGGACCTCTTGGTGCTGGGCCTTGGGGCTGTGGGGTGGGGAGGGCTCTTTGGTGTGTGGAAAACTGTTGCTGTCCCGCGAAGCTTCATGGCTGCGGGACTGGAAAAGAAAAAAAGAAAAACAGAATTTTTGGCACTTCTTGGTTCTCCCACTGTTCTCCAAAAAGGCTAGGTGGGTTAAGGTGAAATATAAGCCTTTCTTTTCTTTTACTTCCTTCGTCTTCCTCCCTTCCTTTTTCTCCTTCCTTCCTCTCCCTTTCTTCCTTCCTTTCCTTCCTTCCTCCCTCCCTCCCTCCCCCTTTTGATTCCTTTCTCTCCTTCATTCCTTTCTCTCCTTCATTCCTTTCTCCATTCCTTTCTCCTTCATTCCTTTCTCTCCTTCCTTCCTTCCTTCCTCTCCACTTCTTCCTTTCCTTCCTTCCTCTCCTCCCTCCCTCCTTTTCTCTCCTTCATTCCTTCTGCTCCCTCCTTCCTGTTCCTCCCTCCTTCCCTTTCTTTCATACCTTCCTTCCTCTTTCATTCATTCAATTCCTATAGAAGAGAATTCAGGCTGTCCTCTACCTACAACAGTTCTTTTAGTGATCGTTCAAAGTTACAACAGCCCAGAAAAAAGTGACTTAGGATCATTTTTCACACATATGACCGTTGCAATGTCCCCACGATCATGTGATCAAAATTCAGATGCTTGAAAACCAACTCATATTTCTGACAGTTCACGTGACCCCAGGATCTCGTGACCCCACCCCCTTGGCAACCTTCCAACAAACAAAGTCAATGGGGAAACCAGATTGGCCTTAACAACCCATGTTGCTAACTTAAGAACTGCAATGATTCACACTTAACAACCGTGGCAAGAAAAGCCGTAAAATGGGGCACAATTCACTTAACAGCTGTCTCACTTAGCGATGGAAATTTTGGGCTCAATTGTGCTCGTATGTCAAGGACTACCTGTATTATGTAGCTCGGGCAAACGGTGGGGGTCCCTGGTGGTCTCTGAGCTGGGTGGTTTTCTTGCAGACATTTTATAACCAAACTAGGTAACATCAGTGCCAGATTTAAATCACTAGTAAAAAGGCTCAATTTAAATCAACTCGATTTAAATCATAACTTTTAAAGAGCAACTGTCATCCCTCCTGTGAAATTGTGTGAATGCATCAACGCGGTGCATCTCAGCTTGCAGAGCTTGGATTTGTGGAATGAGTTTACCCAAAATGTAAATATTGCAGAATATATATAGCCTCGTGCTACATCACTAAGCTCCATTTCATACTGAATAAACTAAAGTATGAATGTATCTCAAATTCAGATAGATTTTTATTCCAAAGACATTTTATTAAAATAAATTTGATAAAACTAGAAAAAATCAATTTAAAGAAAAAAAATCCGATTTAAATTTTAAAAAATCATTTTTTTTTAAAAAAATCATTTTTTATTTACCCTGAGAACTGACGATGCTACCTAGTTTGGTCATGAAACGTCTTTCAAAAAAACCAAGCTCAGAGAGCAGCAGGGACTTCACAGAATATAAAATTAATTCTATGGATTTCCCCATAGAAAAGGACCCCACGGTCATCCTCCTCATTTCCACAAACCCCACTTCCTTCTAGCACCGATGATGTTACCTAGCTGGGTCATGAAATGTTTGCAAGAAAACGACCAAGCTCAGACAGCAGCAGGGACCTCACAAAATATAGGATTAATTCTATGGATTTGCCAATGAAAATCTAGATACTGTTTCCCCGAAAATAAGACAGGGTTTTATATTTATTTTTGTTCCAAAAGACACATTAGGACTTATTTTCGCAGAAATATGGTTTCTAAATGCGGTCGTTTGGCTGACAATCTTAACGAGCTTATTTTGTGGGGTAGGGCTTATATTATGAGCATCCTGAAAGATCATCCTAAGGCTTATTTTCCAGTTGGGTCTTATTTTCAGGGAAACAGGGTAGACGCTCATTTGAGAAAGAATTGTTTTCAGGGAGGAAAATGTACGTTTTTAAATGTTTTCATCTAATTTATACATAGTTTCTGCTGCCTGATCAAACACTTTTCACGCAGAAAGGAAGATATATCCTATAAAGGTCTCTGCAGTTTGTATACTTTCAAAAGAGCGAGGGATACGAAGCAATTAAATGAAGATGCCTTTTTTAAAAAAAGCTGCTGGACTTTTGAACTTCAACGACTTGATATAAATTCTGGAGATATTTAGTCTTTTTATGAAATTCATTGGCTTTGAAGACACTCGTGGACAAACGACTGGAGGGATAGAACCTCTCAAATTGTATAACACACTGAAAAAAATGTTCTTTTAAAAAAGCATCCTGAAGTGCTTTAAACCAAGCTTCCTGCCTCATTTTCCTTTTTTTGGCAAGCTGTGAAATGCATCTTTTTTTCTTTTAAGATACAAAACTTGAAAACGTTTGTCTAGAAACGAGAAGGAAGGTGGCTAAAATCCAATGGTTTCTTTACATCAAATGTTCTCATTATCCCTTGAAAAAAATCAACTTCTTCTGAGCTGGAAATATACTGTGTTTCCCTGAAAATAAGACCCTGTCTTATATTTTTTTTTTGCCACCAAAACAGGCACCAGGTCTTATTTTCGGGGGATGTCATCCACAGACTAACCTCATTTGCGCACATCGCCCTCTGCCTCCTTTTCACTTTGAGAGGCTTTCAGGAACTACTGCGGCCGGCAAGGCTTTCCTGAAGGTCTCTGCAGCTGACAAAATATAAACAAAATAATGATAAACAAAGCGGAGCTTTATCAGCTACAGACGCCTTCAGGAAAGCCTTGGCAGCCTTTCTGGCTGCAGAAGAAATGGGTGTTCGGGTGTGCAAGGCCTGGCTACAACTGTCCAAAGGTAAGTAGTAGGGCAGCTCCACACCCCATCCCCACCCTAGTTTAATTTTTACCCGTCCACTCTGGAGTGGGTGGAATCTTAATTAGGGCTTATTTTGGGGGTAGGGCTTATATTGGGTGCACGCGTAAAAATCAAGCTAGGACCTACTTTCAGAATAGTTCGTATTTTGTGGGAAATGGTATATATTTATTTTCAGAAAGCGTTTGGCACAGCCTTGCTCAAGTGGCAACGTCCCACAAGGCTCCTACAGCTCTGATTTAAAAGCCCCTAGCTCTAGGCCCTGGGTTCAAAACTCGGCCTTCTTAGCAAACAGCTATGCTGATTTGCTTATAAAGCTAGTCGACTTACGACCACAAGGGAGCACCAAACTTTCTGTCGCTGAGTGTATGTATAAAGCATGTCTGTACAACATGAAGTCCTCGACTTATGAACATAATCAAGAGCCAAATATTTGTCGCTGAGTGAAAGATTTGTTAAATGAGTTTTTTCTACTTTTCTTGCCACCGTTAAGTGAATCCCTGCATTTGTTAAGTGAATAATATGGTCATTAAGTGAATCTGCCCCCCCCCCATTGACTTTCCTTATCAGGACAAAAAAGGGGATTGCATGACCCCAGGACGCTGCGATTGTCATAAATACGAACCAGTTGCCAAGCATCCAAAATCCTTAAGTCACACGACGAGAATGCTGCAACTGTTGTGTGTAAAAACAATCCTTGGTCACTTTTTTCCTGTGCCGTTGTAACTTCGAGCAGTCACTAAGCGAAGCATTGTAAGTTGAGGACTAGCTGAAAAGCTGCGGAAAACTTGGAAAAAACACGTGTAAGCAATAAATAGAAAGCTGAAAAAAAACAGAAGGCACAGGAAAAGATAATATGTCATATGATATATGTATTTGCGTCATTGTCACCTTTGGAAGCTATATTGAGATTCAATACTCCCACGCTGCCACAATTGAGCATGGGAAACTGGGAGGGGCGAATTCATTTGAGTATACCTAGTTAGACAAAATAAAAATATTTTGCTGTTTCAAGGTCAGGTAGTGTTGCGCACAGTGAAAAGGAAATCTTACTTTGGGATGGATAGTGATTGGGCCATGTGATGTGGTGATGGGTATGGGGGATGGATTTGTAGTTTTTACTTTTGCAAGGAAGCCCAAAACTTTCAGATTCGGGATTCCACAGATGTACCAGTTACTATCCAAATAAAAGGAACCTTTGAGAGATGTCTGTCTCAGAGTTATTGGTCGGAATGGAGGTTTGCTGGAATGCTGACATTATCCCGAATCTCTAAACAAACTCCAGCCCCCTGAAAGGGGGCTGTCAGGGGTGCTGAGCCCCAGCACTGACTCAAAAAATGGAGCAGTGTGAAGTCTCAGTGAAGATGAAAGAAAGGGAGGAAGCTACAGAAGGGGCTATGGGGCCGGCCACCAGAGAACTAATTGAGCCCCCCTGCCCCCCTTCTGAAGAATTTTTGCAAGTGGTGGAAGCTGCAGAGGAAAGATGAAGGCTAGGCACCTGGCTCAAGGAGACGGATTAATGGAGAAGCTGCCAGACAGAGCTGAATCCAGAGATGGGACAGGAGGAGAAGCGGCCTGAACACCTTTCCTACTCCAGCCCTGAGGACGGCCCACGAGACAGAGTGGAGAAGCGGCGGGGGGAGGGGGGAGCTTGGAATCAGACAACTCCCAAGACTGGAACCTGTTGCCTCCATCCCGAAGCCAGTTGTTGGCAGGGATCCCAGAGCAATTCCAGCAACTTAAGGTGGGAAGTTGTGTCTCACAGCCACAGCCTCTCCAGACGAGCTGGGTCCTAACATAGCCCACGTTCACCTTCCCTAGTCCAAGACTTGACAGTGGAATCAGTGTGGCGTTGGTCAGAGGTGGCCTAAGGATCAGCCCAGCATGGCAGGCCCAAGCAGCAAGGGAGAGACAGCAGATGCAGCCGACATTGGGTACGTTACAAAACCCAATTCCTCCCCCTCCACAGCTGTTAGGAATATGAGTCACCTCACAGCTATTTGGGTTGGAAATATATAAACCAGGATAGACATTTTAAAACTGCCTCTTTAAGAAAATGCAAAAATAATATTGTAATTGGGTGTGGTTTCTCAAACGGCCATAAGATGGAGCCAGAAACCTGGGTTGTTTAGTCTTAGTCTCAGAATAGAGTGTCTCAGTGAGTCTCTTTTTCCTTCTGTTGGAGAGTTTTGCCATTCCTCCTAATTGACTGATATTCTTGGATTTGATGTAAGTCTGATACTGAACTGTTTTTGACACTGGACTTTGTTATTGGATTATCCCTGGACTGAAAACTGACTGATTTAACCTGTGAATGACTTTGGACTGCTTATCTTGAACTTTGCTTAAAAGTTTCTGGAAGTAAAAACCTACATACTGTACACTTATCTGTGTGCTGTGTGTGTATTATTCAAACACTTCTCTCAAATACGTCTCCCTGTACGTGCTCATTCTCCTAACAGGGTATTACCTCAACAACAGCCAGCAAGGAATTACCCCCTGTGGAGAGTATTCCTCCAGGGTGGGGATTCTATCCTGGTCAGGGGTGGGTCCAATGCCAGTGGATGCCAGCACCAGTTGCACCACCTGGTTCGAGAGTACCCTGGGCCTAAGGAACAGCAGTGATCCCTCCTCAGCAAGGGGATCTGTGCAGGCAGCAGACTGCAGCCACCCCCCTTTTCCCAGCATGGGGAAGAATTCAACAGATGGCCCCTATTCAGCAGGTTCCAATCCAGCCGCCTCTTGGAGCAACCCTGCAGGGGCCCTTCTTCCAGCATGCCCCAGCCGCTCGGCAGATCCCAGCTCAGCCGCCCCTCGGGGGACAGCTACACGGCCCCTACATGCCCCAGTCGGCTCAACACATTCCAGCTTAGCCCGCAGTTCCTATGGCGATCCCCCCACCCCATCAAGTGGCTTTCAAAGCAACTTTTGACAGACGATGTGAAAACTTTGCTTACTTCCTTACCCGGATCTGGTCACACATAGATCAGTTTGGAAACCACTATGCAACAGACCACGACCTAGTTTCTGCAATTACAGATGGGATGAATGAGAAGGACGCAATTGCACTATGAGAACGCCCCAGAGCTACAAGATGCCAATACCTTTATTGAGCTTCTTAGGGCTAGGTTTGAAAATCCTGATAGAATTGGGGAAAGTGAAGACAAAATAATGGAAATGAAGCAAGGCAAGCAACCCTTAAAAGACTTTGTATGGGACTTTAGAAGGGTCGCAAGCAACCTCATGAACTGGCCTGACAGAATACTTCTGCACTATTTTAAGAATGCTATTGACCCAGAAGTCAAGAAAGCATGCAACACCAGAGGAATACCAGAAAGATTACAGGATTGGTATGCCATGTCCCTTAGGCTGGACAGGAAAATCAACCCACACTGAAAACCTCCCTCTGAGGGCCCTCCTAGGAGAACTATGGCCAGAGGGCCTCTGACTAAACCTGCTGAAGCTGCTCCTACCCAACTCACAAGGATTATAAAGTGCTATTGATGTGGCCAGGCTGGTCATAGGGCAGCCAACTGTCTGGCTCCTGCACCTGTTCCCCCACTGAGGCCTAGTACAGCTGCCAGTGGTCGAAGAAATCCACAGAAGCCTCCAGACACTAACCGGTTTGCTAGACATGCTGTAGAGGGTCCCCCTCCCCACAGAAGAGAGTGAGGAACTTCTGGCCAAATAAATCCTCCCCGGAAAGGCAGATGAAGAAGGGGACCCCATGGTGAGTGCTGCCATTCCCCCGTTTACAGTTAAATTGAAGCTGGTGGTGCGTGAGATGGAGAAAGCAGGGGAGGTAGAAGCAGTAATAGATACCGGGTGTTCCAGATGCCTTACTGGGCTTCCCACTGTTGAACAATTAGGCATAAAGACTAAAGCCCTAAAACGCCCAATCAGGTTTGAACAGGTAGATGGAACGTTAATTGGAGGAGTCCCAGCCACCCAAATTACAGAGTTAATCAAACTAGAGATAGGCAGACATTGTGAGCTCATACATTTTGTAGTGGCTCCAAAAATGTCAGAATCTCTCATATTGGGACTTGCTTGGCTTGATAAATGGGCCCTTACCATCAGGTGGGAAGACGGATACCGAAAAATCATAATTGGAGTCAGCCCGCTGCTCCCCCTTCCTCCCACAAAGAAACTGCCACCCAACAGGGATCCACAACCAGAAGCAGCAGCCACTGCTTCAGACTCTCCTCCAGGCGAGCCCCAAGTCCCTAAAGAATACAAGGACTTGGCTGAGATTTTTAGTGAAGAGGAGTGCAACATTTTATCCCCACCCCCCCCCATCGAGCCATCGAGTTAGATAACCCAGGGCAAAACTGCCAAACCAAAGATGTATTCCATGACACCAGCCAAGATGACTGAGTTGAGGAAATACATTGATACCAATTTAGACAGAGGCTTCACTGAACCTGCCAAATCTAGGTTGGCAGCCCCAGTACTGTTTAAAGAGAAGAAAGATGGAGGCTTATGCTTATGTGTTGACTTTAGGTGGGGTTAACGGGGTGTGCGTAAAAAACATGTCCCCCCTCCCCCTCATGAAGGACTTATTAAATCACCTGTCTAAAGGCAAGTTATTTACACCAAGCTAGATCTGAGAGAAGCCTACTACCGAGTTCGCATAAAGGAGGGAGACGAATGGAAAACTGCCTTCAACTGCCCTCTGGGTAGTTTCCAGTTCTGAGTCATGCCTTTCGGACTCCAAGGCCCCCTCCCCCGTGGTATTTATGCAATTAATCAATGAAGTGTTACATCTGCACCTGTACAAAGGGGTCCTTGTCTACTTGGTGACATTCTTATATTCAGCAAAACCATAGAAGAACATGTCAAATTAGCCAGGCAAGTCCTGAAAAAACTTTTAGCTGCCAAGTTATATGCAAAGCTGTCAAAATGCAAATTCCATAAAGAGTCGTTGGACTACCTGGGCTACTGAGTGTCTAACCAGGAGATTGAGATGGACCCTGGAAAAGTGAAGACAGTGCTAGTCTGGCAACCCCCCAAAACACGTAAACAACTTCAGAGCTTCTTGGGTTTTGCCAATTTGTATAGACAATTTATTCCTTTGTTAGCTGAGGTCACCCTCCCTTTAACAGAGTTACTGAAAACTGGGCCTTCCCCAACCAAACCAAAACCCAATCAACCCCTTACTTGGACAATGAACTGTCAGAAATCTTTTGAGACATTAAAACACCTATTTGCTGCTGAGCCTATCCTCCAGCATCCAGACCCAACCAAACCTTTTATAGTCCAAGCGGATGCTAGTGATGTGGCTGTCGCGGCTATTCTTCTCTAGAAGAACTCTCAAGACCAGCTAATGCCTTGCACTTATGTGTCCAAAAGGTTGACAGACACAGAGCGTAGGTGGGCGGTTTGGGAAAAAGAGGCATTTGCCATGTGATGGGCTTTACTATCTTGGAGGCATTTCCTGGAAGGAGTGAAGGAGCCTTTTGAGGTGTGGACTGATCACAAGAACCTTGAAGCTCTAAAGACATCTCAAAAGCTATCGCCTAAACAAGTCCATTGGGCTCAATACTTCAAGAGATTCAACTTTAACATGAACTATATCCCAGGAGGGAAAAACATACTGGCAGACGCACTGAGAAAACCCCAATTTGACAGTTGCCGAGAGGAAGTAGCACAAACTATGATATCAGAAGCCCAACCTGCAGGCCAAGTTACCACCCGAGGCCAAGCCAAACGCAGCCCCAGACACCTAGAAGACAAACAGACAGCCGAGTTGAAAGCAGCACTTTTAACCGATCCATGGTTTGTTGAACATCAACTCGATTTGACAATGAACGAAGGATTGGCTTGGAAAGGGACAAAAAATTATGTACCCAATACTCTTAAGACTAATGGTACTGAAGCGTAGCCATGACTTGCGGCTGGGGGGACACTTTGGGTTCTTAAAAACCCTGCATTTAGTCCAGAGACAGTTCTGGTGGCCAAAAATGAAACCTGATGTCGAGGACTATGTGAAAAACTGCTCAATTTGTGCCATGATGAAACACAGAACTAGAAAAACCCCTGGCCTCCTTCAACAAGTAGCTGAACCAATGAAGCTGTGGGAAGAAATTGCAATGGACTTCATTGTAGAGTTACCTGAGAGTGGAGGAAGTATCGTGATTTGGACTGTTATCAACTTATTTTCTAAGCAAGCCCACTTTACAACATGTAACGGACTACCTTAGGCTAAGAAACTTGCGAAACTGTGAAGCATATTTATTGGCTCCACGGAGTACCTTGTAGAGTAATCTCAGGTCGAGGTGTACAGTTTACTGCCAAGTTCTGCAGGGAGTTTTTGAAGTCCACTGGGTCGTTCCCAAGGGCTTTCCTCAGTGTTCCATCCTGCGTGTAACGGTGCCGTGCAGAGAGCTGATGTTATGTAAATTATCAACAGGAGAATAGGAGAACTGGTCGGAACTGTTACCATTTGCAGAAGTTGCTTACAATAATGCAATACACAGCAGCACAGGCTTAACTCCATTCCAAATCAACATTGGCATGGATTTTGTCCCTATGCTGCAGTTGCCTAGGGAACCCCCAACATCCATGTCTTTAACAGAGTGGATGGAATCATTAAAGAAAGGTTGGGAGGATACAAAATAAGCTCTAACTGAAGCCGCTGAGGAATATAAAAAACAAGCAGACAAACATAGATCCCTCCAACCACCATTTAAAGTAGGGGACAAAGTGTTTTTGTCAACTAAATATCTTAAGTTGAAACTTCCTAGTAGAAAGTTGAGCCCTAAATTCTTGGGTCCATTCCCTATATCTAAGATAATCAATCCAGTGACAGTCCAATTAAGCCTCCCTCGGCTGTTGGGGAAAATACACCCAGTGTTCCAGTCGTTTCTTGAAGCCTGCTGTAGGGTCAAATCTAAGACCCATACCAGCAGCTCCCCCAAAACATCTGATTGTACAAGGTGAGACACTATGAAATAAAAAAAATCCTTGATTCTAGATTACACTGAAGACGATTACAATATTTGGTGCTATGGAAAGTCTACCCTTTGTCAGAAGCTACTTGGGTGAAAAGTTGGGATGTACATGCAGACAGATTGGTTAACCAATACCATGAAAAATTCCCTGACAAGCCAAAGGGTCCTTTTGGAGGGGGGAGATTGGGTTAAGGGCATCGCATTAACCCCTGGTTGTGTTTTGTTTATTCTATCTTCCAGGATGTGATTTTTTTCAAAGGGGGACACCTGTCAGCTTTGGAAGCCATATTGACATTTGATGCTCCCACGCTGCCACAATTGAGCATGGGAAAGTGGGAGGGGAGAATTCATTTGAGTATATCTAGTTAGACAAAATAAAAGTATTTTGCTGTTTCAAGGTCAGGTGGTGTTGAGCATAGTGAAAAGGAAATCTTACTTTGGGATGGATGGTGATTGGGCCATGTGATGTGGTGATGGGTATGGGGGATGGATTTGTAGTTTTTACTTTTGCAAGGAAGCCCAAAACTTTCAGATTCGGGATTCCACAGACGTACCAGTTACTATCCAAATAAAAGGAACCTTTGAGAGATGCTGTCTCGGAGTTATTGGTTGGAATGGGTGTTGTTTACCTGAATACCAGTTTTCCTTGTTAGGCAAGATACTTTACTTTAACTGCTTAGGACTGAGTCTGTGCAAAAGGCTTATTAGCCTAGCTCCGCCCACTCTGGGTAGCCCCTCCCAGTTTCTGCGGTCAGTGCAACAGACCGGATTGCCTCTAAGAAAGGAAGAACAAAAACAAGAACATTATCTGGAACACCACCATGGGTCCTCTGAAAGGATCAGTCCCCTAGGGTGGAGCTGACCTGTCTTGCCTAACAAGGAAAACTGGTGTTCAGGTAAACAACACCCATTTTCCCTTGTAAGGCTGTGACAGGTCAGGATGGGACATACCAAAGCAGAGTTGTCCTCAGGAGGGTTAAGACTGGTTCTGGCTTTCATGGTCCAAAACGACTCATTGTAGGACCTGTCGTCCAAACGCTGCATCCGCTGAAGTGAAGGAGTCCAGACAGTAGTGACAGATGAAAGGTGAAGGAGAAGTCCACGTGGCTGCTCTGCAGACCTCCTCCACCGATGCCTGCGTAGCCCAAGCCGCCGCAGTTGCCGCACTACGAGTGGAGTGCACTGTGATACTCCTGGGTATCGGCAGGGACCAACTGAAATAGGCTCGAGCTATGCATGCTTTGATCCATCTACTTACTGTAGATGGAGTCACCTTACCTTTCAAAGTGGAAGGTTGGAAAGAACAAAAAAGAGACTCTGTCATGCGGAATTCAGAAGTAAGTTTAATATAAACCTTTAAGGCCCTGCGCACATCCAAAGTGTGCCAAGCCTCCTCCAACTCATGGACTGGATGAGGGCAAAACTCCAGAAGAACCAGTTCCTGAGCTCTGTGGAAAGACGTATTGACCTTAGGGATAAAGGCCGGGTCCAACCGTAAAACCACCCGGTGAGGATGGAAAAGACAGAGAATCAGGACGAACAGAGTATGCGACCAACTCTGAAATTCTCCTTGCCGAAGTAATTGCTACCAGGAATGCCACCTTCAGGGTAAGGAGGTGTAGGCTGGACTGTTGAAGTGGTTCAAACAGGTTTTGTGAGTGACTGCAAGACCTTGGTCAGATCCCAAATGGGGTACCTATGTACCATAGAAGGACAAAGGTTGGTTGCTCCTCTGAGGAACCTATGGACCGTAGGGTGCTGAGTCAAAAATTCTAACTTCCCACAAGTTAACACCGATGAGATGGCAGACACCTGTCTGCGGAGAGTGTTGGGGGAAAGGCCCTTATCCAGGCCTGCCTGCAGAAATTCCAGAACAGCAGCCACCGAGGATTGTAACGGTAAGATGTTAGACTTGACACACCAAGAAGAGAAGGATTGCCAAGTAGCCTCATAAATACGAATTGTAGAGGGTCTCCTGGAGGCCTGAATGGTTTGAATCACCTTGTTGGAGAGGTGGGCGTTTTTTAAGATGCCCCACTCAATCGCCAAACTGCCAGATGTAGCCACTGGGGCTCCGGATGAATCAGAGACCCCTGAAGAAGAGAGACATCCGCCTCAGGAATCCGCCAAGGGTGAATAACTGACAGGCCCATCAAATCAGCAAACCAAGTCCGACAAGGCCAAAAGGGAGCCACTAATATCACCTCGGCCTGTTCCAACAAGATTTTCCAAATCTCAGCTGGGATCAGTGGCAATGGAGGAAAGGCATACAGCAAGCCCGAAGGCCAGCTACAATGTAAAGCATTGGTTCCTTCTGACCCTTGGGTGAAATATCTAGTGAAAAACCTGGGCAACTGGGTATTAAGGGAAGTTTCAAACAAATCCACTACCGGCAATGCAAACCTTAGAGTGATTTGATGAAAGAGAGATGGATGTAATGTCCATTTGGCATAATCAGTGGTAGCCCTGCTGAGCAGGTCTGCCTGTACATTATCAGAGCCAGAAATAGACAGACAGAAGGTGTCGCTCCACCCACCGAACCAGGGACTTCGCTTCTGTCATAAATGATAAGGACCTGGTACCACCTTGTCTATTGATATGGGCTTTTGTGGCCACATTGTCAGTCATGACCAGGACATTAGACCCCAACACCTGATTGTCAGACTTTTTAAGGGCCAAACGAACAGCCCTGAGCTCTAACCAATTGATGCTATGGGCCTGTTCTTGTGGAGACCATAAGCCCTGAGCCCAGAGGGAGTCCATGTGAGCCCCCCAACCTGATAAGGAGGCATCAGTAGTGAGGACGAGGCAGGTGTCAAGCGTGAAAGACTGACCTTTGGACATGGCTCTGGAAAGCCATCAATGGAATGGAAGTGAAATGTTCTTAGTCAATTTTACCTTCCGAGGGGAATGACTCGACCCCGCCCTCTGGTGAGGTAACAAGAACCACTGCAGGGATCTGGCATGAAGGGAACAATGCCAATACAGGAAACGATTTTACCCAAAAGTTGAGATAGAAGGGCCAAAGGAACAGAACTCTTACTCTGGATGCCCCTAATCATCCCCTGCAGGCTGTCCAGTCTCTCCTGTGATAGGAAAACTTGACACAATCTAGTGTCAATGATGGCTCCCAAATGAAGATGATTAGAAGGAGAGAAATGGCTCTTTTTCCTATTAATGGAAAACCCCAGGTCCTGCAGAACGGACATAGTGACCTGCAGATCCTGCTGAGCCTTCTGAAAGAAGACATAATTAAAATGTCATCCAAATAACACTGTAAACGCACCAGGAAGGAACCAAGGTGCGCTGCTAGGGGAGCCAGAACTTTGGTAAAAACTCTAGGGGCAGAAGATAACTCAAAGGGAAGGGCCCTGTATTGGAAATGGCGCCCCTGGTAACAAAGTCAAAGAAACTTTCTATGAGAGGACAAATGGGAACATGCAAATAGGCTTCCATCAAGTCTATGGATGTGAAGAAGTCCCCCTCTGAATGCTTTTCAAGATGGAAGAAAGAGAGTGCATCTTAAAACGCCTGTACACAACATATTTATTGAGTCGTTTCAGGTCAAGCATTGTCCTCCACCCCACCCACCCCCCGAGGCCTTGGGAATAATGAAAATTCTAGAGTAGAATCTAGGGGAACCTCCTGAATGACCTTGAGATCCAGTAAATGCTGGATGGCCGACTCCATCAGACTCCGTCTCCCAGCATCCCTAGATACTGGGTAGGAGATAAAGAACCTCGGAGGAGTGAAGTAGAGTTCCAGTGAAAGACCTGATCTAACAGTGGACAAAACCCAGGCGTCAGAAGTAATACCCTCCCATTGGTCCGCAAACCATTCCAATTGGCCACCAATGGGAATAGACTGTGCACTACCACTGGCGACGGTATGAGCAACTTCCTCCTCCTCAAAAGGGCCGTTTTGCAGTAAACTGCTGCCTGCCCTTGCCTGAACAAGCAGGAGGAGGTTCCTGGTGTTGGTAAGTGGACTTGGACGGCCGGTGGAAACTGGAACTGGATTCCCCTCTGAACTGAGGACATTTGAAGTAAGGAGCGGCCCAATGCTCAGCCCTCTTGAGAAGCGAAGGAAGAATTTTCTGCTTATCTTTTGTTTCGACTAAAAGGGGCTCAAGGACCTCACCAAAGAGCTTATTCCCTTGGACCAGGGCAGACGCCAACTTCCATTTTTGTCTGCCATCAGCTTGCCAGTTGCATAGCCAGCACATGTGCCTGGCCGCCACCAAGGAAGCAATGGCTTTTGTGGCGAATCTAGCACTATGAAGGGTGGCATCAGCTGTGAATTCTGCAGCCATGATCTTATTGATATTCTGGTGGGCTCGGACATCCGATGTGGGAATTCTATCCCACAGCTGCTTAAGCCACTTGAGCGACGTCCTAGTGAAGAACGACGCTGCAGTAGATGCCTTGACTAACCAGGCAGACACCAGATGAGATCTCTGTAGCTATTGTTCAACTCATTTCTCCTCTGCCTTGAGGACTTCCTCTGGATCAGATGGAGCAGACGAGGAGGAGGCCAAAGCTGCTACAGGAGTATCTACCATGGGAACCTGGAGTGTTTTGGTAAGTTCAGGTCCCATGTTAAAGAACCTGCAGTCGGAGGCCAGAGGACTGCGCCCTGAGGCAGGAGATTCCAGCTGTTTCCTGATCACCTTCAGAAACAGTTTGGAAGATGGAACCACTTCCTTCCTCACTTCCGGTTCGTCGAACAGAACATCTGACTCCTCAGGAGGAAGTGAGGCAGCTACCTCATCATCTGTGCCCTTGAGATTGGCGGTGTTCTTCGCCTTGGACAACAAGGGACTAAACAAGGTGTGTTTGAAACAACCTGTGAATACAGGAACCTCATGGGAAGTGCCTTCATCTGCTGACATGTCAGGTTCTGGCTTGTCAGGTTCCCCCACCAGTGATGGAGCCACTGAGGTAGCAGGAGCGTAGTTCTCAGCCAACCCAGAAACTGGATCCTGGAGAAAGGAACCTCTTTCTGACAAGAGAGCATCTCGAACCCAAAACCTTCCCTCTGATAAAACAGAAGCTGCAGAAGAATGTCGGGTCGCTCTCTGCAAACTTTCTGAAATGCCCTTCCAGATGGCTCTGTTGATGAGGATCTGCAGATTTGACAGGGACATCTGGGTCAGAAGGTTCAGCTGTGCTGAGGCCAGCAGCAGTAGAAGGAAAGGAAGATTCCACCCCGTCTACTGCACCCATGCTCTCGTCAAGGTACAGCTTCGTCCTGAAGATCATCAAGCTGACTGCCTCCTTCAGAGGGAATGGGAGAAGCGCCTCTCCTGGACATATCAGGGGACCAAGTCTGGATGCCGTGTCTAGAAGGTCTAGGTTCCTCCAAATCCACTTCACTGATGAGTGATGCTGGAGAAGTAGCTCTACAGGCATGCAAGTAGAGGCTTGATGCACCTTGGCTATCTGCTTCTCTATGGCCTGATGGCACCATAGAAGCATCCTTCTCCTCCGCTGTTGAGGCCTTCTTCACAGGCTACTTTCCTTTGGTAGAAGCAGCAGGAGCCAGCTTTGGAAGCTCTGGTTTCCCTTGGGGCTTCAGCCATCTTAGAACAGCAAGGCCTATTCTGGACTGAAAGTCCTATGCAAGGAGGAGAGCACACAAAGGGATTTATAAAGTGACTTCAGGGGAATACTCCATCCCCACTCCAACCACCAGTCTCTTCTGCCCTATGAACCTTCAGTAGGACATTTTAACACTTCCTACTGGGACTCGTACCCTCCTGGGCCTAACAAGGCAATAAATATAGACCAGGCCCAGCTGGAAAGCCCGAGGGTCCTGGTCCACCTCAGGATAGGGAAACTAATCCCCCACCGGAAGAATGAAATAAAGCGCCTACCCTTCGCAGTCTTCACACAGCTACAACAGGAATCAGCATGGTGGAGACCAAATAAGGCGCAGAAGTGGCAGGAAGAAGGTTTCAGGCCTCTTCAAAATGGCTGCTGCCGGCCTGTAATCTTCAAAATGGCCCCTTCTGGCCACGAGGCCTTGCCAAAATGGCCACTGCTGGCCACGAGGCTCTTCCAAAATGGCCACCGCCTTCTGCATACGGCCTCTTCTGGCCACGGGGTCCCTTCTTCTAAGCTTCGCTGCTCTCCGATGCAGCCCCAAACTTAGCAGCGCTATCCAGCTGCTGCTAATCTTCACCGCGGGGGAAGGAACGACCCTGCGGCTCCAAATAGAGCGTGGCCGATGCCCCCACTCTCCAGAAAGCCGCCCGACAAAGAGACGGCTTTTCCTTCACCGCAGCAAGCCTAAACGGCTCCGCGGCTCTGTAACGAGGGCGGAATTGCCTGCCCTCGAAGAACAGTCCTCTGACCAAAGAAAAAACCTCCAATCTTCGCCCTGGAGGGCTGAAAAAAGGCCCCGTGGCCCCTGCAGGCTGCTCCAGACCTCTGGAGCAGTCCTCAGCTGTTTGACGGCTCCTGAACATCAGCTCTGAAGCGGAGTACCAAATTCAAAGGGGGAATGTAAACGGAGGCTTTTTTTCTCTGTTAGAAGAAATTTCCTTGCAAGGCTGCCTTTGGACTCAAAAAACCTCCAAAGGCAGGAGAGGCAATACTTTGCGTCCTACTCTGCTAAGGACTGAGTAGAAACTGGGAGGAGCTACCCAGAGTGGGCGGAGCTAGGCTAATAAGCCTTTTGCACAGACTCAGTCCTAAGCAGCTAAAATAGAGTATCACCCATCCTGACCTGTTGCAGCCTTACAAGGAAAAATGGAGGTTTGCTGGAACGCTGACAGTCATTTTGTACTTATTTATTTATTCTGTCATGTTTATGTGGTGTATATTGGAGGTGGCGACCCTGAGAGCTGGATGTAACAAAATTTCATATTAATGTATGCCAATTAGCGGACATTCAAAGTGACAATAAAGTTATTCTATCTATCTGTATGTATGTCTATTTATGTTGAGGTCTGCCAGCAGAGCTGGCAGCAGACTTAGACAGTGAGGAGGTTGGGGAGGAATATGGGCCTTGTCCTGGAGTCTGGGGAAGGTTCAGACGAGTGCTCTGTGTCAGAGGCAGAGATGGGGCCAGGGCCGTCTGACAGTTATCAGCTGCCTTCCAAGTCAGACATCAGTGGGGCAGAAGAACAGCTGGAGCCTGTTCCCAGTGTGCGCATGCACAGAGCTGCCAGAAGGGAACAGCTAAGGAACAAGGGTTGACTTGGGACTAAAGCCACAGGTGGACAGTGACTGGCCCCTCCCCTAGAGTATAAAAGAGGAGCGAAAGGGGAGTGGGGTTTGCAGGAGACAATTAGTTCATTTAATTAGGGTGAAGATTTGTTCCTGACTCCTTGCTAAGTATTTTCTGCCACAGCGTTGCGCTTGGAAGCTATTGGCCTGGCAACTCTCCAAGCCTGATAAGGTCCATGATTGTAAATCACTTTTGAAAGACTGTTTGCTGGGACATTGCTGGATGTGAATGAGAGGAATTCACATTAGCCTAAATAAAATGGGTTTTGTCAGGACGAGGAGTCTGCTTCATGATTTTGTGAAGCCTAGGTCAGAACAACCTTATCATCTAACCTATCATTTACCTATATCTATCCATCCATCCGTCCATATCTGTCATGTCTACCTACCTACCTAATCTCTGTCATCTACCTACCTAGCTACCTATCATCTAATCTGTCATCTATCTAATCTCTGTCATGCGTCCGTCCATCCGTCCATCCATCTGTCTCTCCCTACCTACCTAGTTTTTTGATGATGTGACTATGGGGATGCTGCAATGGTGTCAAAAACAATCATAAGTCACTTTTTCTCAGGGCCATTGTTAACTTTGAACGGTCACTAATGGAATTGTTTTAAGTCAAGGACGACCTGTAAAATTTCCCGACTTGGTTTGTAAAGACGCCACCCCTGAATCCACTCACCTTGCTGCTGCTGCTGCTGCCCCCACTGCTGGAACGGGACCGGGAGCCCGAACTGCTATGCTGCTCCGAGCCGGAGCAGGATTGTGATTCCAAAGCTGGTCGTTTCTGAGCAGGTGATTCAGAGGAAGCGGAGCAGGTCCTCCTAGCCTGGAAGCAGAGCGGTGAGCTGCCCAGGGAATGGGAATGAGAACAGGAGTGGGAGGAGCTGGAGGATGAGGAGGAGCGGGAGCTGCCAGGCCATAAGGGTTGGTGTGGCGGGAGCACCAAGGGGGACAGTGAGGCTCCCAGGCTGGCCACAGCTGAAGCTTCCTGAGCGGGGGGAGACGGCTGAGAGAGCTGAGGAGGGGTTTCTTCTTCTGTGGGAGCGAGTCCCGCAAGGGCTTCCTTGGTCAGGAGCGGTGGAGGTGGTTTGTCCCCCCGTGGATCCTGTTGTGACTGTTGTGCTTCAGTCAGCTGTGGGGGAGACAGAGAGGTCTGTACTAGCGCCGCAGTGGCAGCAGACGCCTCTTCCTCTAGCCTGCGCAGTGCCTGGGTTGCCGCTGCTTCTGGGGTCCCCTTGCTCTGGGGTTCGCCCTCCTTCTGCAAGACAACAGCCACAGGGGTCTTGCCCTGTTCCATTATCTCCTCCTCCTTCTCCTGGGGAGTTTCAGTCAAACTCGGCTCCTTCGGAAGACCCGGGTCTTCCTCAGTCTCCATTTTTATGGCTTCGGGTAACTTGGGTACAACCTCCTTTGGGGTATCCGGGAGAGGATCCTTTTTCACGGGGGATTCCACCAGGGTTAGAGCCGCCTGTTGCTTTTCCCCGGGGTCTGTCGCCTGGGGCTGAGCCTCCTCGTCTTCTGACCTCTGCAAGTGTGCAAGGACTGGTACGGTGGCTTTGCCACTTGGGCTGTCTGGCATCTGAGAGCAAGCCTCCGTTTGCTGGGCTTGCAGGATGATGGGCAGGGAAGCTTGGAACATGCCCGTCTCTTGGGGAGCTGACATGCCTGGCTCCTCAGGCCTCACGGGCTTCTGGCCAACCAGCAAAGGTGGCGCATCTTCCTCTTCCTCCTCCTCTTCTTCCTCCTCTTCCTCGTCCTCTTCTTCCTCCTCTTCCTCCTCCTCCTCTTTGACAGGCACGCACTGGGCAGCTCTCTGACTCCGAAGGGAAGTCTCCCGCTCTTCGCTCACCAACGCATGGCCGCCTCCTGCAGTCTTCACTGCTCTGGCCTAAAGGAAAAGGGTAGAATAGATTACTTTATGGCAGGGGTCCCCAATCCGGAGGCTGAGGCCCGCTATTGAGGTGTGAGCCTGTTTGCAACTGGGCCACAGAAGCGATGGGTGTATCCCTACTTACATGAGCCATGGATGAGCACACTACATTTGTGTGAGTGGCATCCGCACATCCCTGACTCTCACAAAACCAGGTCTGAATGCATGTGCTTGCCGTCTGTTCAAGCAGAACAATCCCCTGTCCCACCGATTCGCAAATCTGGAAAGGTTTGGGAAATTCCTCGTGTCTAATCACACTTGGCCAATAAAGCAGTATTACCATATTTTGTGGACTATAAGACACACCTGACCATAAGACGCACCCAGATTTAGAGGAGGAAAAGAAGAAAAAAAATAGTTTTTGGCCTCCACACACCCCGTTTTTGGCCTCTGCACGCCCTGGGAAAACAGGCCAAAAACAGGTTGAAAACAGGGCCAAAAATCAGATGTGCGGAGGGCAAAAACAGCCGAAGGGTGGGGGCCAGTGGGTGCACGAGGCTTCAGCAATATTTGCTCCATAAGTCACACAGACATTTCTACCCACTTTTGGGAGACAAGTGTGTCTTCAAAGAGAAGTTTGGGATAAGATATGAAGATGAACAGATAAGGTAAATATATATATCAAACTGTGCTTGTTTGGAAATGTGATAACTTGGAATAATTCTGTCTTTAAATAAGTTGTTGTATTGGCTTTTTAAGGAAAAAAAAATTCCTATGTCATTATATTTTATGTTTTGTTTGTCTGTGTATTGTTTTGGAAAATCAATAAAATTTGTTCAAAAAAAAAAGTGTGTCTTATAGTTCAAAAAATATGGTAATTGGACAAGTGTGATTAGACACAACAAGGGATTTGTCTTGGATGCAAAAGTTCTCAGCGTACAGCTAGATCTCAATGTACGACCACAATTGACGCCAAAATTTCTGTGGCTAAGCAAAACATTTGTTAAGTGAGTTTTGCCCCATTTTATGACTTTTCTTGCTGCAGGGGTTAAGCGAATCCCTGCAGTTGGTAAATTAGTAACACGGTTAAGTGAATCGGGCTTCCCCATGGACTTTGCTCAGAAGACAGTCGGCAAAGGGGATCACGTGACCCACCCAGGACGCTGCGACTATCATAAATATGAGTCAGTTGCCAAGCGTCTGAATTTTGATCATGGTGACCGTGGGGAATGCTGCAATGGTTGTAAGTTCGAAAAGTGGCCCTAAGTTGCTTTTGGCATTGATGTTGTAAATTTGAACCATCACTAAATGAACTGTTGTAAGTTGAGGACTAACCTGTATATGCAAAACAGCAGAGTAACAACAATCATAATAATGATACTGATAAGAAGGGGTAGTAGAGAAGATGAGAAGGATAATACTACTAACTACAGTCATACAACATGGCTAAAAATATACAGGTAATCCTTGACTTACAACAGGGGATGTGGCAAAGGTCCTAAGTATGAAAAATGGTCTTAAGTCCCTTTTTTCAGTGCCATTGTAACTTTGAACAGTCACTAAACGAAGTTTTGTAAGTCCAGGACTACTTGTCATATAAATTGTAAGCTAGAAGCAACAAAGTTGTCATACGATAAGGAAACAGGTTGTAGGAAAGAAGAGAAAGACAATAATAACAAAGCCCTACTAAGCAGTTTCTCAGTGTTGTGGGAATGAGTTGTCTAGCAGAGTGATGACACAGGAGGGTTGGGGAACTCTCCTTGTGTCTAGTTGTTTTAGGCGTGCAATGCCATATAACGTCGTTTCGAGGGAAGAAGTTGGAACAGTTTATGTCCAGGATGTGAGGGGATATTTTTACAGTCCTCTTTCTGACCCATAGAATATACAGGTCCTCAATGGAAGGCAGGGTGGTTGCAATGGTTTTTTTTTCTGCTGTCCTAACTATCCGTTGAAGTCTTTGTCTTGTTTGGTTGCAATGCCAAACCATACCGTTACAGAGGTGCAGATGACAGACTCAATCATTCCCCTGTACAATGACAGAGCCCCCCCAAAAGATGTGGAGACTCTAGAAAGACTGCAGAGAAGAGCAATCAAGATGATGAGGGGGCTGGAGGCTAAAACATACAAAGAACGGTTGCTGGAACTGGGGGTGTTTAGTTTGATGAAAAGAAGGACTAGGGGGGACATGATAGCATCTTCCAATAGTTGAGGGGCTGCCACAAAGAAGAGGGTGTCCACCTATTTTCCAAAGCACCTGAGGGCAGGACAAGAAGCAGTGGATGGAAACTAATGAAGGAGAGAAGCAACCTAGAACTAAAGAGAAATTTCCTGACAGTTACAGCAGTGGAACAACTTGTCTCCAGAAGTTGTGAATGCTCCAACACCAGTTTTTAAGAAGAGAACCATTTGTCTGAAATGGTATAGGGTTTCCAATCTAAGTAGGGGGTTGGACTAGAAGACCTCCAAGGCCCCTTCAACTCTGTTATTCCATTCTATTCCATTCCACTCCAGTCCACTCCTTTCCCTATTCTATTCTATTCTGTTCTATTTTTTTTTCTATTCTGTTCTATTTTCTATTATTTTCTATTTTATTGTATTCTATACTATTCTATGATGCGTTGAAGGGACCATTTATGAAGCTTCTTTTAGCAGCCAACAATCCCCCCCCGCAGCCCAAACTGCCAACATCCAGCAGCCACTCACCCACCCCAAATAACAAGTGGTGCTAATTGTCACCTATTTTCAAAGAGGAATTAAGGGAAAACAGGTGCTTTAAGCCCTCCTTCTTGGCTGTAGAAAAGCACAAAAGGATGAAAAAAATAATAATCAGGAAATCACCCAATGGCTTCCCGAATGTGGCCAGAAAAATGTTTATTCAAACATGGGGAGACCCTCTCACCTGTTCCTTCCGATCACCTTGCCCATCGGCCCCTTCCACCTCCCTCTTCAGAGACACATGGGACTCTGACCTGGCTGAACCCTCCCGTCCCACCTGTGCTCCTGTCATTTACCTGCCTGACGCGAGAGAGATGCTGTTCTGGTTTCTGGGTTTCCTCTTCATCCGATTCTTCCCTCTTGCGTGAGATGATGTAGCTTTTGCCTGGTGAAAGAACAAAACGTTTATTATTTTCTTATATAAAATTTATTGGCCGCTCATCTTACTATGGGGTAACTCTGGGGGGGCCTTACACTCATAAAATACAGGTAGTCCTCGACTTGCAACCATGATGGTTGCTAAATGAACTGTTGTAAGTTGAGGACTACCTGTACCTTACAGGTGATTCTCGACTTGCAATCAGGATTGAGCCCAAGATTTTTGTTGCTGAGTGAGACGTTTGTTAAACGAGTTTTGCCCCCATTTGATGCCTTTTCTTGCCACATCGGCTAAGTGAATCACTGTGGTCAATGAGTTCGTAACCCGGTCGTTAAATGAATATGGGCTTCCCTGTTGACCTTGCTCGTTGGAAGGTTGCAAGAGGGGATCGCAAAAAATTATTTCTCTTCAGGCCATGCTTGGTTTTTGTTTAGTGACCATATGAAGTTACAATGGCACTGAAAACAAGTCTCTTATTGCCATTTTTCACCCTTTACAACCATTGCTGCATTCCCCGTGGTCACATGATCAAAATTCAGCTGTGTTTAGCAAACCGGTTCATATTTATGACACTCACTGTCACGGGGTCACGCGATCCCATTGCAACCTTCTGATGAGAGAAATCAACGGGGAAGCCGGATTCAATTAACAACTATGCTGCTGAATTACCCCGTTTCCCCGAAAATATGACCTACCCTGAAAGTAAGTCATAACTTGATTTTACATGTGCACTGTTGAGGTATTCCCCATTAGGAGAATGAGTGTACTCAGGGAAACGTACTGAGAGTAGTGTTGAATAACACACAACCAGCATACAGATACACTGAACAGTAAAATGTAGGTTTTACTTCCAGTAAACGGGTAAACAAAGTCCAACAAACAGTCCAAATCATACACGGTTAAAGCAGGTAGTATTCAATACAATCAGTCCAGGGATAATCCAAAAATGAAGTCCAGTATCATAAACAAAGTTCAGTAAACGGAGTTTGCTAACAGTTGCAAGACTCACAGCAATCCAAGCAGAACGACAATCAGGCAAAAGGCAACAGGGAAAATGCAAGAAGAGAACAAACCAGGTTTTTGGCTCCATCTAATGGCTGTTGGAGGAACCTCAGCCAATCACAATTACAGCATTCTCTTAAAGATACAACAGTATTAAATGACTTTCCTGGTTTATATATTGCCAACCCAACAGTTAAGTGACTATCATTCCTAACATGCACCCAATATAAGCCCTACCCCCCCCAAATAAGCCCTAATTAAGATCCCACCCACTCCAGAGTGCATAGGTAAAAATTAAGCTAGGGTGGGAATGGGGGGATGGAGCTGCCCTATTACTTACCTTTGGACAGTTGTAGCCAGGCCTTGCACACCCCGACACCTGCCTTGCTGGCCCATTTCTTCTGCAAGGCCGGTAAGGCTTTCCTGAAGGCCTCTGTAGATGATAACAAAGCTCTGGATCGATCCGGCGCTCTCTTATGGGCTGCAGAGTCCTTCAGGAAAGCCTTGCCAGCCGCAGAAATAGTAGTTCCAGCAAAACCGGGGGCGACACGCGCAAGTGAGGTTAATCAGTGGATGACATCCCCCCAAAATAAGACCTGGTGCCTTTTTTGTTGGCAAAAAAATATATAAGACAGGGTCTTATTTTTGGGGAAATATGGTATATTTCCAGCTCAGAACTTTACTGTCTTTTTTTTCCCCGTGGGCACAGAAGCACACATTAAAAATGAAATTCTGTTGTCCACTCTCAAAAGTGTATACTTACCTAACACACATACAGGTAATTGACTTACAATAGTTCATTTATTGACTATGCAAAAGTTACCAAGGCACCGGAAAAATGTGACAGGACCGTTTTTCAGAGTTACTGACCTTTGTAGCATCCCCACCATCACATGATCAAAGTTCAGATGCTTGTCAATGGGTTCAGACTTATGACCGTTACTGTCTCCTGAGATCATGCCAATCCCCATTTGAGACAAGCAAAGTCAACAGGGAAGCTGGGTTTGCTTAAAGAGCAGGTTACAAACTTATTGACAGCAATGATTCACTTTAACAATGGTGGCAAAATGGGGCAAAACTCACTTACAAATGTCTCACTTAACAACCAAAATTTTGGCCTCCGTTGTGGTTGTAAGTCGAGGATTACCTGTTTAGATATGCTATACATACATACATATAGAGACAGACAGACAGACAGACACACACACACAGAGTCAGAGAGGGAGAGGGAGGGAGAGAGAAAGAGACACAAAGAGAGGAGACAAAAAGAAAGAAACAGACAGAGACAGAGAGAGACAAAGATACATAGAGAGAAGAGAGACAGAAAGATAAAGAGATATAGACATAGAGAGGCAGAAACAGAGAAAGAGACACAGAGACAAGAGAGACAGAGACAGAGAGTGAGAGAGAGACAGAGAGAAAGAGACACAAAGATAGAGAGGGGAGACAGAAGAGACAGAGACATAGACAGCGAGAGAAAGCAAGAAAGAGACAGTGAGAAAGAGACACAAAAATAGAGATAGAGAAGAGACATAAAGAGAAAGAGACAGAGACATACACAGAGAGAGATACATATATACATGTATGCAGACATAGACATACATGCATATTATATTTCTACACCCATACATATAAATACATATAAATGTTAATCACTGTCCAACTTGAATATATAGAGGAATGAGGAAGCTGGAGTCACAGAGAGTTGGGCATTCACATACATTTTCTTAAAAAATAATCTCTCAGCTGAAGGATGATTCTCATCAGCTGTTTTAATGCTAAGACAGGCTCTCCGAGGAAGAATTAGGGCAGGTGGTGACAACAGTTGAGACCAGCATGTCTGTTTCTAAGCAGAGCTATAAGGGTTATAAGCGTGAAGACCATTTTTTCAGGGCTGTTGTAACTTTGAATGGTTTTGAATGGAACGCTAAAGGAATGATTGTTAAGTCAAGGACTAGATATAGGTAGCAGTGAAGGTATTATACTAGCACCAGGGAGATCCAGGGTCCAGACCTCCCTTAGCCACAGAAACTTTCACGGTGCCTTTCGGTCAGTCCCTTCCCTTAGCCCAATCTGACAAAAAGGAAAGAGGAGAGGGGAGGGGAGGGGAGGGGAGGGGAGGGAAGGGAAGGGAAGGAGGGGAGGGGAGGGGAGGGGAAAGGAAAGGAAAGGAAAGGAAAGGAAAGGGGGAAAAAAGAAAACAAAACAGAGAAGAAAGGGCAAGACAAGAAAGGGAAAGGTAAAAGAAAAGAAAAACGAATAGCCAGTTTGGTCTAGTGGTTAAGGCATCGGGCTAGAAAGCAGGAGATTATAAGTTCTCGTTCTTCTTTAGGCATGAAAGCTGGCTGGGTGACTTGGGGCCAATCGCCAAGAGACATTGGGTTCTAGTTCCGCCTTGGCATGAAAGCTGATTGGGTGACTTTGGGTCAATCACCAGGAGAGTGGGAGTTCTAGTCCTGCTTTAAGCATCAAAACTGGCTGGATGTCTTTGGACCAGTCCCTCTCTTGCAGCCCTACCCACTTCACAGGGTTGTTGTTGTGAGGAAAAAAGGAGGAAGGTGTGTTGGATATGTTGGCCACCTTATTTGTAAAAATAATAAAGGTGAGATGCAAATCGATTGATCGATCAATGAAATAACATGTCAGTTTGTTGCAAGGCAATTTTTAGTTGCTTGGCTACCGAAGATGTTTTTTCTTGATCGGACAGAGCTCAGAAGGAAGTTTAAAGCAGAAGAAGAATGAAGATGAGTTTGGTTCAAAAACAAGCTGGGTTTCCCCCATGTATTATGGCTTAAAAGAAGGAGGGGAGGGAGGACATGGGGCAAACTCCACTTACTTTCTAGGTCGGCAGACTCCCGAGCTTCCCGTTCCAGACGCTGCCTCAGCAGCTCCTGCTGTTTTTCCAGGTATTGCTTGATGATGGTATTTTGGCTCATCTCCTCCCCGATCTGGTTGGACGCGGGAGACAAAACAGGCTTCAGAAGAGTGGAACACCCTGCCTTAGATCCAAACCTTAGGAAACAGGATTCTGACCTTGAGCAGCGTTGCTCAAGCTTAAAACATTTTAAAATGGGCAGACATCAACTGCCAGAATATCCTGGGAGTGGAAGTCTATGCATTTTAAAAATGCCAATAGAAGAGATTATTTGTAGATCAAGGTTGAGCTGAGGGGTCCCTAGTGCTCTCTGAGCTTGGACGTTTTCTTGCAGACGTTTCATTATCAAACTAGGGAACATTATCAGGGCAAAAAGGGAGTGGGGCTTGAGAGGAGGAGGAGGAGGAGGAGGAAGAAAAGTAGTAGGAGTAGTGAGGGGTCCTTGGAGCTCTCTCAGCCTGGTGGTTTTCTTGCAGACGTTTCATGACCCAACTAGGTAACATTGTAAGGCCAGAAGGGAATGGGGCTTGTGAGGAGGAGGAAGAGGAGGAGGAGAAGAAGGAGGAAGAGGAGGAGGAGGAGAAGGAGGAGGGAGGGGTCCTTGCTGCTCACTGAGTTTGGTGGTTTTCTTGCAGATGTTTCATGACCCAACTAGGTAACATTATAAGGCCAGAAGGGAATGGGGCTTGAGAGGAGGAGGAGGAGGAGGAGGAGGAGGAGGAGGAGGAGGAGGAGGAGGAGGAGGAGTGGTGGTGGTCCTTGCTGCTCTCCGAGCTTGGTGGTTTTCTTGCAGACGTTTCATGACCCAACTAGGTAACATTATAAGGCTAGAAGGGAGTGGGGCTTGGGAGAAGGAGGAGGAGAAGTAGGAGGGGTCCTTGCTGCTTTCTGAGCTTGGCAGTTTTCCTGCAGATGTTTGATGACCCAACTAGGTAACATTATAAGGCCAGAAGGGAATGGGGCTTGAGAGGAGGAGGAGTGATGTCATGCCCCTGGTGGAGTCTGACTCTGAGGAAGAGGAGGAACAGCCAACAGGGAGTGCGGGTGTGTCTCCAGAGGTGGTGGAGGTGGTTGGGGAAGGGCAGAGGCCGGCTGAGCAGTCAGAGAAGGATCCAGGTCCATCCCCTATCCATCCTAGGTCACGCAGGGAGGAGAGGATCAGGGAAAAGCGAGGTCTACTCAAGAGGAGATTACCATGATCCTCCTCGTGGCTTGCAGGTGGGAACTATGTATATAAGTTTGCAACTGCGCAGTTAGAATTGCTGAAGTCAATTAGCGTTCACCTTGAAAGAGATTTATCTTTGCTGGCGTTCTTCCCATGGACTTTTCTCGGTTATTTTCCTGGAGTTTATAATTAGTTATCTTGGCTTGCTTCAGAACTCTCGTCAATGCAGTTTGTTTTGGTTTTCTGTTTGCCTCATTATTTACTTTTGTGACTTTAAACTGTGCCTAATAAAACAGTGAAGTTAAGTTGAAAGCTTTACTGGACTTTAATGTATGTTTTGGGTTATTTTGAGAGACTACGGGTCATCATAAGTGAGGGACAAGCCAGTACTATATAAACAGACAAGAGGCGAGCTGTGGGATCTTTGGTGATCTCTTGAGCTTGGCTGTTTTCTTACAGATATTTAATGATCCAACTAGATAAAATCATCAGTGGTAGAAGGGAGTACGGTTTACTCCTTGTTTATGTACTAGTGTCTTACCCCACAAGTATTGCTGGGAATGTTCTTGGTGGTTTATTGACTGGGCTGCTTCCCGTTAACTTGGTTCTCTCAAGTCTGTAGTTCCTTCATTGTGGTATTGTTTACTTCTGGATTGTTGGTCTAGTGCAGTGGTTCCCAAAGTGGGCGGTATCGCCCCCTGGGGGGTGTTGGGATGCCTTAGGGGGGCGCTAAGAGGCAGCAGGGGGGCGTTCGACGCATCGGCACTGCAGGCTCACCCCACTGACTTCCACCGCTCTGGAGCCGGGCGCCTCGAATGCAGTGGCAGCAGCTTTGCTCTACTTTCCCAACGTGCTGCCATTCGGGTGCCGGCTCAAGTGGTGAAGTCAGCAGGAATGAGCCTGCGGTGCCGACGCCTCGATGCCCCTGCCGCTTTAGCACCTCTGCCTGTGGGCGCTAAGAGACGGCAGGGGGCGTTCAAGGCGCTGGTCCCTCAGGTTCACCCCATTGACTGTTGCACCAGAGCGGTGCAAGGGGCTCAATGGGGTGAGCAGCCCTTCCAAGCTGGCCAGCTTGTGCAGGCAGCGGGCCACCTCGTAGCACAGGACTTGCGCAGTGTGATGCCTGAAGATCTGCCAGTGGCAGGCCAGGCACTTGGCTTTCAGCTGGTCCTCATCCAGGAAGCAGCATAGGTCACGCAGCTCACAGTTTTCCACCTGCAGTTGCCCATTGACGTCTTTCAGCTCGTGGATCTTGCGCAGGTGCTCCTGCAGCTGCCGGTTCACACCCTGGATCATCCAGCTGTGTTGCACCAAGTGCCGCCAGCTTCTCAGCCTCCTCCCGGCGCAAACGGTGCACTATCTCCTCCTTGCTGCAGCCGGCCAGGTCTGCCTCGCTGGCCAGGGCATCGGACGGCGGACGAGGCGGCAGAGGAGGAGCCAGTGGCCTGAAGGGGTGGCTGACCAGGGTCGGTAGCGGTGGAGGCGCTGGGAACATCGCTTGCTCAGTTCCGGCCAGCACAAAACGGCGGCAGGGGAAGCAACCGGTTAGCCCACCCGTGCAGTGGTATCTGTGCAATGCTGGATGCTGGAAGAAGCAAGCTGTGCTTTTGCAGCGGGACCTCCCTCTTCCTCCGGCGCCAGGATTAATGGGATGGATGCGTGGCGGGGCCGGGCGTGCTGTGCCTCCACTGGCCAGGAGCAGGTGTAACAAATGGAGAAGGGTGCCTGCATGGTGGAGGGCGGGAGTGAAGGGGGGAGGCGGGGGAAGGATGCCCTGTCGGTGCAAAGTGTGTGTGTGTGTGAGCGGGAGCTTGTGGGCCTGTGCACAGGAACAGACTGATGGGGTGGGGGGGTGAGCAGCGCTGGTTTTTTTTCCCCCAAGCCAGGAAAATTGGGGAAAGGGTACGTGGGTGGGTGAAAAATGGAACAGCCTTGCACCCCTTCCCCGGTTGCAATCCAGATTAAGGAGTCTTCCTGCACCCACCCACCCACTCCAGGGTCTGGGACACACACCCCCCCGCAGCCTTCTGTAGCTTGGCAAGGGGCGTGCATGCATGGAGGCACAATTGGGGTTGGGGGCGTGGGTGGGTGGAAAACGGCTTGCACCCTCTCCCCGTCACTCTGCTTGGGCAGGTCCCTCTGGTGCAGCGGGCTCAATGGGGTGGACCTGCAGGGCAGGCACCTAGAATGCGACAGTGACAGAGCATTTGAAAAGTAGAGCAGAGCCAGAGATCAGTAACTTTTGCTGCAAAGAAGCACAAAAGCTTCTGGGCTGTGCACAAGAAGGGACACCCATGTCAATGCAATTCAGCAACATAAAACAAAGAAATACAAATAAAACAAATCAACAAGAATCGGCAAAAGCATCTCTGATTAGATTCTATTCACTACTAAAATCTAATCAGAGATGCTTTGACGATTCTACTCCAATGACCTGCTCCAGCAGGGTTAGAAGGGAGTGTGTGTGTATGTGTGTGCATGGCTGTCAAAACTCCAAAAACAGGTCAAGTAGCTCTGGGGAGGCCAGTCATAAATTAGAACACTTACTAAACAACCGGCCATTAAGTGAGGACCACTTGTATTTGGTTTGCCAGTCACCTGGCCATGCCCACCCAGTCACATAACCACCAAACCACACCTACCTGGTCATGTGACCAGCAAGCCACGCCCACACAGTCACATAACCAGCAAGCCACGCCCTCAAATTAGGCCACGCCCACAGAAATTTGAATCCCACCCCTGGTTGGGAGGCACTGAGGATGAGTTTGTAACACCAAGGGGGCGGTGGACTGAAAATGTTTGGAAACCACTGGTCTAGTGTTAATATTAGTGTTAATCTCCGGTCATCTAGGGGCTGAATGCTGGTTTTGGACTTTTTGTTTCCATTTTGGCTTTTTGATTGTCTCTTTTGAATGATATGTAGATGTTGCTTATCTCTATGTGTCAGGCTTCAAAAATCCTGCCGACCCGTCCTATGGTGTGAAGCCCGACACGTTATCTTGGTTGGGGAAAGATCCTACGCTCCTGCCATTTCCAACACGTTGACTTGATCGAGAAAGGTCCTCCATTCCTGCAGTTCCCATACTGGCTCGACCCATCAATCCCTTATCTGCACAACAATCTGACAGGGAATGGTTTGGGGGAGGGTTTTATCACTCCTCTCCTTCTCATTTTACCAAGACGAGACACGACAGCTCAATGGGACGGAACAGCGGGGCGAAATAGTTTACCAAAATGGAACAGTTGGTTAGGATGCGGCTTGAGGTTTTGTAAGTTGTATTGCTCGTGGGAGGGGAATGGTTTTCAGCTATTAGCTGCATTTAACATTGCGGGGTGGAGGCGAGCAGGGTAAATGGGGAGGGCGGATGTTAGTTATCCGAACGGGGTTGGGACTGCATAATAAAAAGCGCTGAGAGGCAGATGCTCTCAGCACTGGCTTTACTCGGAATTGCTGTTGTTGCCGTGTTGGGAAGAAACGAGTGATAATAAATGCATCTATCCACAAAGAACTGTGAATAACGTGGTTTATTGCCAGAGTTTCTACAAAACCAAACGGAGACTGACACTATGTGCCTGTTGATGGCTGATTTGTTTGAGTGCCAGGCTTCCAGGAATTCTCTAGAGTTTTTGGACTTGGTTTGGTCTAGGATGCTCACTGTTTCCCAGTGGAAACTGGAACAGCCCAAGAACACTCCTACCAACACTGACAGGGCAAGTGACTTGCATATGAACAGAGAGCAATCCCCACTCTCTTCTACCACTGATGATGTAACCTGGTCAGGTAATGAAACACCTGCAAGAAAGCAACGAAGCTCAGAGAGCACCAAAAAACCCACAATCATCCTCCTTCCCTCCCTCTCCTCTCCCTCCTTCTCCTCTCCCCAATCTCCACTCCCTTCTAGCACTGATGATGTTACATAGTTGGGTCATGAAATGTCTTCAAGAAAGCAACCAAGCTCAGAGACCGCCAAGGACTTCACACATCTTAAAATGATTACGGTTGGGAAACACCAATATACAGCAGGGATCTCCAAACTTGGCAACTTTTAAGACTTGTGCACTTTGACCCCCAGAATTCCTCAGCCAGCCATGCTGTGGAATTATGGGAGTTGCCAAATTTGATGAACAGATCTAGAGTAAGGCCTGACACGCTACTCAGGCATGGAAGCCACAGAAGGGAAACAGGAGATAACTGGTAATTAAATCTTCTATTTGGGACCACAAGGAGGCCAAACTCTATGATTAATTTCCATGTCAACTGGCAAAGAGAGAGGGACAAAAAAAGGAAGTAGGTAGACCCAGGACTGGCTCAACCACAGACAAAGGATGGGCTGGCACATCTTACCTGAGAATTGGGTTGGAAGGTGGTGTGGGGGGTTGAATGCTTCTGGAGGTTTTCGAGCATCAGGGCCTACAAACGAAAGAGGAGATGACATTAGAGATGGTTTCTACATGCCCTCAACGGGTCCAAATGCTGAACTTATTTTCCACTTACAGAATAAAGTTGGAGGTCTTCTAGTCCAGGGTTGCCAACCTTGAATTAACCCCCGACCCAACCCCCCCACTTTTGGGATACTCCGTCCCCAATACATGTGGGTGGGCGCTGCAGGAGCCCCCTTCTAAAGGCCGGACCCCCCATCCATCCATCCAACCGGTCAAGTGCACAGCAGGAACCTTAGATTAGAAGCTGCAGGAGCCATCCCTTTTAAAGACCAGCTGCCATCCAACTGGTCAAGCGTGCAGGAACTTCCATTAGAGGCTTTAGGAGCCCTCCCTTCTAAAGGCCAGACCTCCCCAGCATCCTTCCATCCAACCAACCGGTCAAGCACACAGGAATCTTTCCTTAGGAGGGCTGCAGGATCCCTCCCTCCCTCCCCCATCCAACCTGTCCCTTAGAGCAGGGGTCACCAACCTTTTGGGCCTCAGGGACCACCAAACTCATAATTTTAGATCCCAGGGACCACTAACTGGTTCTGTGGGTGTGGCCTAATTTGTGGGTGTGGCTTGGTGGTCATGTGACTGGCTGGGCATGGCTTATATGTAAATATTATAAATATATATATATATTTTTATAAAGAGCAACTTTTACCCAAAATCAGGCAAAGCAGGCAGATTGAGTTGCTCACAGAATCGTTCAGTGATGTATCTATCTGCCATCATCTAGCTCAGTCTCTCAAATTTGCTTACAGTGAATCTGCACTGAATTTACTTGCAAGCAAACCTTCAGTCCTAAGAGAGGTTCAGCTGTGCTTAAAAGCAGAGCCAAAGATCTAAAGACTAGCTAGAAAGCACGAAATCCAACCATTTCCTGCTTCCTAGCTAATCTAAATCTCCATGCACAGCAGAACAGATGATGGTAGGAAAAAGGAAAAACAGAAATTTAGCAGGCAAGTTTGCCAGGTAAAAAGTGAGTGGGTGGGGAGGGTTCCCCCGCGGGCCATGTGGGCAGTGCAGCCTTGTGTTTCATTGCTTTGGGGGTGCTCTGGGGTGAGATTTCCCTACAGCCCACCAAAATTTTCTCACGACCCACCAGTGGGCCGCTGCCTTAGAGGCTGCTGGATCCCTCCATTAGTGGTCAGTCCCCCATCCAACTGGTCAAGCGTGCAGAAACATCACTGTGTGGTTCTAGACATAGGGCATTAAAAGCAGCCAATGCTCAACCTCAAATGGCCTGCGGTGCCGAGGTTGAGCACTGAGGCTGGGCAGGGCACCTTTCGTCTGTTCTTGGGCAAGTTTGCCAGGTAAGGAGTGAGTGGGTGGGGAGGGTTCCCGCGGGCCATGTGGGCAGTGCAGCCTTGTGTTTCATTGCTTTGCGGGGGGTGCTCTGGGGGTGAGATTTCTCTGTGGCCCACCAACATTTTCTCATGGCCCACCAGTGGGCCGCGGCCCACCGGTTGGTGACTGCTGTTCTAGTCCATTCCCACCTGCTTAAGCAGGAGACCCTACACCATTCCAGACAACTGGTTGTCCGATCTCTTAAAAACTTCCTATGTTGGAGCATCCACAACTACTAGTGGCAAGCCGTTCCACTGGTGAATTGTTCTCACTGCTAGGAGGTTTCTCCAGGTTGCCTCTCTCCTTGATGAGTTTCCATCTGTTGTTTCTGATCTTGCCTTCTGGTGCTTTGGAAAATAAGTGGACCCCTTCTTCTTTGGGGCAGCCCCTCAAATACTTAAATACTGCTATCATGTCCCCCCCAAGTCCTTCTTTTTTCTAGACTGGCCATACCCAATTTCTGCCACCATTTCTTCACATGTTTAAGTCTCCAGGCCCTTAATCATCTTAGTTGATCTACTCTGCACTTTCATTGGGAAAGCTACCCTGAAGCTTATCAAGCAGGGCCTCCCATCTCTTGACCCATTAGGACAGGGGTATCAAACTTGATTTCATTGAGGGCCGCATCAGGGTTGTGTTTGACCTGGGGGTGTGTGGCCAGGGTGGGTGTGGCCACCTTGTCATCACTCACATCGAGGGTGCCTGTGGTGGCCTGAGCACTCTGCCAGTGAAAAGGGGCTCCCAAGCTCCGTTTTCAGCTGTGCTGGCTCCTGCAACCCTCTGCCAGCAAAAACAGAGCTTGGGAAGGCCAGTCCTTTGCTGTTTCCAGGGCAGCCCCATGGGCCAGATTAAGTATCCCACCAACTGACCCTTATGTTTGGAGAAGGTGGAGTGATAGCTGTGCAATTCTCAGTCCTCAAGGCAGAACCATCACCAAACAAACATCTCCTTTTAATCTCCATTCAATTTGCAGTGAGGAGCTTGCTTAATTGGCCTCTTTAGTAAAACACCAATCACTTTATTCCAGGTTTACTGATCTGAGAATTACTCTTATTTTTATATGGCCTTGACCCAGATCTACCAGGTTTCTCTGCCAACCAGGAATGGGCACACTCCAAAGTTTCTGCTTTGTTTGTTTATTTCTGCTAATATTTCATCACCTCGTCCTATACAGGTAGTCCTTGCCTTACAACCAGAACGGAGCCCGAAATTTCTGTTGCTGAGCGAGACATTTATCGAGTGAATTTTTGCCCGGTTTTACCACCTTTCTTGCTGCAGTTGATAAGTGAAATCACAGCAGTTAAGTGAGTAACATGGTTGTTAAGCGAATCTGGTTTCCCCCCATTGACTTTGCTTGTCAGAAAGTCGCAAAAGGGGATTGCATGACCCCAGGATACTGCAACCGTCATAACTATGAGTCAGTTGTGGCTTCTGGTTTGCAAGGCTTTGGCGGCGGCAGGAATCCACGGTCGTGCGCGGTTCCTGCTGCGCTCGCCGCCGAAGTGCCTCCAATCCAGCTGGATCTGGAGGATATGGTTGCCCCGTAAAGGCAACCGAAGATAGAGGAGATCCGGGTAGGGGCTTGGGAGTATCGCAAACCCCCTCCTCAGCCGGCTAAACTCCTTTTTCCCAAGGCGGTGGAGCGGCGGTCAGCAATGGCTGCCACAAAGAAGCCTGCAGCCGGGTAAGATTGTGCAGGAGGAAGTCGGAGAAAGTGAAAGTTTTTGGCTGAACCGGGACAACAAGGAACCTTTAAACACCCTGGAAATTTAATTGCTTGAATGATACATTGTCTCCCAAGAAGACTGTAAAAGCAGCGGAAGAAAATTGAAAGGGAAAGTTATTTTCTCTCACTCTCCCTCCCCACAGAAATAGCAGATGGAAATCTGAAAAACCTGCTTGGGCACAGAAGGTAACTAAACTTGAAATTTAAAGCCAAGGGGATAAAAGATTTCTGAACATTGGAATTAAAAACTACAAATTTTTTGCTATAAGTGGGAGGGAAGAGATAAATAACTTATTTTAAGATTGTACTGAAGGAGACTGCTTGGAGTTTATAAGACTAGAAATAAACAGCAATAAGACTTCTAAAAAATTACTTTGGAACTGTGTAATTGAATTCTACCCCAGGAAGAGAAAATATAAAAAGAAGAAAGTGCTAAATGAAACAGTTCGTTCTGATTTGGATTGCTTTGTGACTTTGGGATTTTTGGGAACTATTTCTTGAAAGATTAAAAACATTTGGGTTGTTCTTAAAAAAAAATGGCATTATCTGTTGAAGAATTGCAAATGGAGTTTCAAAAGCTAAAAGAAGAGGAACAAGAAGGCAAGGGCTCTTCTGGATCTATTTTTCACTTTTTAGAAATGGCGATTTCTACCTACCAAGAAATACAACAAGAAGGCTGGGATGAAGAAGAAGAAGCCATCTTTAATGGACAAATAATCTTAGTTGAGGAAGAAAAGAGAAAGGGGGGAAAGAAAATGGAGAATTCAGAACTTAAAAAAGCAACCAAGAAAGGGAAAAATAAGATGAAAAATCGATACAATGTCAGAAAGCAACAGAAAAGAGAAATACAACAGAGAGGGAAGATTAAGAGAGTGGAGTTTGAGAGATGGGGGGGCAAAAAGGCTAGAATTGATAAGAAAGGAAGGGAAAAAAGAAAGAGAAGTCATAAAGGTTTAAAACAAGATGTTAAAAAACAGGTTTTTTTCAGAGACAAAGGGTAAAATATAATTTTAAAAATTGATTCTGCAAAAGTCCATAAGACTGTATTGTAGATATTAGTATTTGAAATCGAGTTAGAAAACTGAAATATTATATGAGTTAATAATGCATTAAAGGGAATGTATAAAAATGTTTAAGATTTAACAATAGAGTTTAACTTCCTATGGAATATTGTTTTTACTATATTATAAACTTAATTCTCTTTTTTTGTTTTATTATTCTAAAATGTAGTACTTAGAATGTACTAAGCAGAATCAGTATGGAAAGTATGTATTATTTTAAGAGTTAAATTTAGGGGAAAGATAAAAAGTTGTCATACTTCAACCAGTGATTACAGGAGAAATATTGTATTAGAAAGAAAAGATAAATAGATAATTGAAAGAGAACGGACAAAAGATGGAAGTATAATTATCTAAACTGAGATGAAACAAATAAAATAGAATTAAGAAAGTGAATAGAAGAGAGAAAATATATAGAAAATATAGAATGTTAAATAAGATATGAAAAAGTATATTAAGTGAGTATGAATTTGATTTATGTCTGTACAAAAAGATGTAACCCGGGGTAAGCCGCTTTCCAAAAAGAAGTTTTATGTATTTATGTTTTGTGTTTTGTTTGTCTGTGTTTGAATTAATAAAATGCTAGAAGAATGTTGGAAGAGAATAACGAAATTGTAAATAAGACAGATGGATACAATGAATATATACAATCCAAGGCAAAAGAAATATAACTGAACAGAAGGAAAGGGAGAAATAAAGAGAAGTTGGGAAAAGATATGAAGTTGAACAGATAAGATAAATATACATATTAAATTGTGCTTGTATGGAAATGTGATAATTTGGAATTATCCTGTCTTTAAATAAGATGTTTTATTTGTTTTTCAGAAAAGATGTCTTATGTTATTATATTCTACGTTTTGTTTGTGTATTGTTTTTAAAAATTAATAAAATTTGTTTAAAAAAAATAACTATGAGTCAGTTGCCAAGCATCTGAATTTTGATCACGGAACCATGGGGATGTTGCAACTGTCGTAAGTGTGAAAAATGATCATAAGTCCCTTTTTTCAGTGCCATTGTAACTTTGAACGGTCACTAAATGAACTGTTAGAAGTCAAGGACTACCAAACCAAATTTGAAGACATAAACTTGATCAGAACCGATTCTGTTTGGGAGAAATTGGGTACAGCCCATCCCTCCATCTTTCACACAACCGACCTTTATCTAAACTTCTCACTTGTGGTCTTAAGAGTGAAGCTCCACAGCAAATCCACTGAGGAAATGGACCAACTCACCATGGCCATCTTGCCATGACCAACTCACCACAGCCAACTCACCACAGCCAACTCTCTGCAGGACAATTCACCAAGACCAATTCTCCATGGCCAACTCACCACAACCAACTCACCTCAGATAACTCACTGCAGGACAACTCACTGCAGGACAACTCACCACAGCCAACTCACCACAGCCAACTCACCACAGCCAACTCATCACAACCAACTCACCACAGCCAACTTGCCACAAGACAACTCACCATGGCCAACTGTGATGACCCAGAGAATATCAGAAATATAACAAAATCCAAAATGTAACTAAAAGTCCTTTAATGCCTTCAACTTGGCTTCACTGTTTAATTGTTCATAATGGAGGAGTAAACTATTTTCAAAATAACATTTCAAAGGAAAGAAACACAGTTCAAATTCAAAGAGCCAATAATGAAGCAAAAACCAAAAACAAACCGCACTGAATAAAGTTCCACGACAGACCAGGATAATTGCCAACTTCAGGAAGATAACCAGGGACAGTCTGTTGGAAGAACGCCAACCAAGATAAACTTGCTTTAGGAATAAAACACTAATTTGTCTCCAGCGTGTTAGCATGCAGGTCCAACCTTTTATGCAGATCTCACACCTGCAACCCATGAAGAGGACCATGGCCCTCTCCTCCTGAGTAAACCACATTTTACCCTGATCCTCTCCTCCCTGCGTGCCCTAGGATGGATAGGGGATGGGCCTGGGTCCTCCTCTGACTGCTCAGCCGGCCTCTGCCCTTCCCCAGCCTCCTCCACCACCTCTGGAGCCACACTTCCACTCCCTGTTGGCTGTTCCTCCTCTTCCTCAGAGTCAGTCTCCACCAGGGGCATGACACCAACTCTCTGCAGGACAACTCTCCACAACCAATTCACCATGGCCAACTCACCATTATTTTCCCAATTTCTACTTTCTACTTCTTTTTTCTAACACTTCATAAAATAACCACATTAAAAAAATATTCTACATCTATCCATCATCTTTTGTCCTTTTTAGAATTTCAACTCTTATTAACTTTTTGGTGACTCTTTCAAAGCAGGGACATATTTAATGGGTTCACATGCTTGCTTACACCATTGGTTATTGATACCAAAACAGCAAAAGACACAGGCCAATATCAAACAAACCAGGTTACACCATATCGTGTGGCTTCAACCAGGCTAACAGGGCAAAGGGTTAAAAGAGAAATTTTTCCCAGTCTGCAAGCTCATTAAATAATCCTCAAGCATACATACTTTATATCCTTCATGTACCTAACTTAAGAGCATTATTGTGAGGATAAAGATTGTGGAGCAAAGCCATAGAAAAATGCAGTAAAATCTGATTTGGGACAGTTTTTGAATGGCTACAATTTCTGTACATGGTCATTGCTTTCAAAATATTTAATACCCTTCCTTGGCTGAAGATCAGCAGCACTGAATATGAAAAACGCAATGAAACCACAGAGAGTACAGGCAGTCAACTTACAACAGTTCATTTGGTGACCATTCAAAGTTACAATGGCGCTGAAAGAAGGGACTTAAGACTGTTTTTCAGTTACGATGAGATGAAAATTTCAGACACTTCTACAAGTTTCCCACCTGCACACCTGAAATTAGATTTGCCGTATTGGCCACGAAGGTAGCTAAACACCCCCGTCCAAAATTATTTCTGAGGGGAAATACATACAGGGAATCCTCGAAGTACGACCACAGTTGACCCCCCCCTCAAATTTCTGTGACTGAGCAAGACAGCTGTTGAGTGAGCTTCATCCCATTTTACTATCTCTCTTGACACGATTGTTCAGGGAAATCACTGCTGTTATTTTAAAGTCAGTAACATGATTATTAAGTGAAAAATCTGGCTTCCCCGTTGTCTTGGCTTGCCAGAAGGTTGTAAAAAAAAAAATCTCATGACCCTTGAACACCACAACCGTCATACACACACGGCGGTTGCCAAGCATTTGAATTTTGATTGCGTGATCATCGGACGCTGCCAAAGTCCTAAGGGTGAAAATTCCTCAAAAATCAATTTTTTCAGCACTGTTGTAACTACGAACCATTACTAAATGAACAATTATAAGCCGAGGACTACCCGTATACAAAATCTAACCTCTCTCGCCGGGAAATGTGGGGCTGATTGTTGTCTCTGACACACCACACCCTTTTTTCATGACCTGCCAAGCACTCCAAGGCCAAACGTGTTTCCTCAAAAATAAGACCCTGTCTTATAATTTTTTGCCACCAAAAAAGGCACCAGGTCTTATTTTCAGGGGATGTCCTCCGCTGACTAACCTCACTTGTGCATGTTGCCCCCAGCCTTCTTTTCACTGGAACTTCTTCTTCTGCGGCTTGCAAGGCTTTCCTGAAGGCCTCTGCAGCCAATAACAGAGTTCTGGATTGATCCAGAGCTTTGTTATCAGCTACAGAGGCCTTCAGGAAAGCCTTGCCAGCCACAGAAGAAATGGGCTGGCAAGGCAGGTGTCAGGGTGTGCGAAGCCTGGCTACAACTGTCCAAAGGTAAGTAATAGGGCAGCTCCATCCCCCCATCCCCACCCTAGCTTAATTTTTACTTGTGCACTCTGGAGTGGGTGGGATCTTAATTAGGGCTTATTTTGGGGTAGGGCTTATATTGGGTGCATGTGTAAAAATCAAGCTAGGACTTACTTTCGGGGTAGGTCATGTTTTCAGGGAAACAGGGTAACACCTGATAAACCATAATTTAAATCAAGCCGGCTTTTCTTAAATTGAAGGCAAAAGAGCAGCTGTGCTAAAAACTATGAGTTCCACCTTCCCTGATGCACCTGGATTCCTCCAAGCAAACACAGACAGGGAATCCTCGACTAGTTCGTTTAGTGACTGTTCAAAAGTTACAACGGCACTGAAAAAAAGGACTTGTGACCATTTTTCAAACTTACATTTGCAGCATCCCCAGGGTCACTTGATCAAAATTCCGACGGTTGGAAACTGACTTGCATTTATGATGGTTGGAGTGTCCCGGGGTCACATGATCACTTTTTGAGACTTTCCAACAAGCAAAAAAAAATCAATGGGAAAGCCAGATTCACTTAACAACCGTGTTACTAACTTAATAAGTGCTGTGATTCACTTAACCACCGTGGCGAGCAACGTCATAAAACAGAGCAAAACTCACTTAACAAATGTCTCAACAACAGAAACATTGGGCTCAATGGTGGTCTTAAGTGGAGGACTACTTGTACTTACTTCTTAATATTTCTTATTTATTTCTCCAAGAGCTCTAGGCTAAAGCATGCAGCCCTTCCTCGGTCATTTTATTTTCCAACAATTTTATGGGGCAGGAAGTGCCGAGGAAAAGAAATTTTTTTGGTCCCTGGGTGAGCAATGAACCAAATCAGTCCCCTGCCTCAGTGCAGACTCTAGTCACTATACTATGCTGCCTTAAGAGTCCGAATCAGTTTGCTTCCAAAAGATTACAAATGAATTAAAACAGAGTGCAATCCCCCTAGAACACAACCTTAATAATTTCAGAATTGCATTATAAGCAGCCAATGATGGACAAACAAGGCATCAAATATTTTAAGTTCTGTGTTGAAATCCCACCTGAATGCGGGTAGTCCTTTAAAAAGTGACTTATGATCAGTTTTTCACACTTGCAGCTACACCATGATCAGGTTATCAAAATGTGACACTTGGCCACTGACTCATATTTATGACGGTCGTAGAGTCCTGGGATCAGGTGATCACGTTTTGCGACTTTAAGACAAGCAAAGTCAATGGGGGAAGCCAGATTCACTCAACTGTGTGACTCACTTAACAACTGCAGCGATTCACTTAACAATGGTGGCAAGAAAGGTTGTAAAGTGGGGGCCAATTCCCTTCGCAAATGTCTCACTAAGCAACAGAAATTTTGGGCTTCGTTGCGGCCGTAGGTCGAGGACTTCCTGTACAACAAAGTATCCTTTGGAGATAAACTGTCTAGGCACAAAGTTCAGTTTTGCCACCATCTGTGTGAAACCACACTAACTAGGATGCTACATTGACTGGTTCAATTCTGTCATTAAGTTTATCATATTTAATATTGATCATCCCAAGCTGTACATTCCCGAGGAAGGAAAATGGCAGCCTCAGGCAAGGACGGGAGTTCAGTGCCAAAAAAACCTGGTTATAAAACTTGAAGATAACAACTTCATGTTTGAGCTAATTTGGGACTAGTGATTAAGGCACTAACCAACAGGTTAAAAGCAGGAGATGGTGAGTTCAAGTCCCACCTTAGTCATGAGACCTGGCTGGGTGACTTTGGGCCAATCACAGGAGACTGTGAGTTCTAGTCCTGCCTAAGCCATGAAAGACAATTGGGTGACTTTGGGCCAATCGTCAGGAGATGGAGAGTTCTAGTCCCGCCTTAACCATGAGCTGGCTGGGTGGCTTTGGATCAATTACCAAGAGACAGGGAGTTCTAGTCCTGCCTTAGGCATGAAAGACAATTGGGTGACTTTGGGCCAATCACAGGAGATGGGGAATTCTAGTACCACTGTAACCATGTAAACCAGATACCCTATGTGATCTTGAGCTGGTCAAAATCTCTCAATCCAATCCACCTCACAGGGTTGTTGTTGTGGGGAAAACAGGAGGAGGAAAGGTATATTGGGTAGATTTGCCACCTTGAGTTTTAAAAGAAATAAATAAACTTTGTGGGACACAACTCCATCTTCCTAAATCCACCCATCAAAAACAAGCATGAAAAACCTCTCAAAAGCCACAGCATGGCCCACACCATCTGCAAACCGTCATTAACTTATGACCTCAATTGATCCCCAAATTTCCATTGCTGAGCAAGACCCTTGTTCTGTGAATCCCCATTTTACAACCTGTCTTGGCACTGTGGTTAAGCGAATAACTACTGTCACATGGTTGTTAAACAAATCTGGCTTTCCCATTGACTTTGTTGGTCAGAAGGTTGCAAACAGTCATAAATGCCACCGTCATAAATGCAAACCAGTTGCCAAGCATCTGAATTTTGATGATGTGATCATGGGGATGCTGCAACAGTCTTAAGTGTTAAAAATGGTCATAAGTCTGTTTTTTCCATGCTGCTGTAACTTCAAACGGTCACAAAATGAACAGTTTTAAGTTGAGGACTACCTGTACTCCGCTTTCTGGCCTTTCCTGGCATGTACTTCGTTTGATGACCTGGACTACAATGCACCTTCTGCACAGCCATGCCAGCTCAATCAATCAGAACAGAGCTGGAAGGGACCCTTGGAGATCTTCTAGTCCAACCCCCTGCTCAGGCAAGAGACCTAATACCATTCCAGAGGCAAATGGTTGTCCAGTCTCTTCTTAAAAACCTCCAGTGATGGAGCACCCACAACTTCTGGTGGGGCAGGGCTTGAGCGGCAGCAGAAAGACGGTTTTCTTGGGGCTCCGGGAAAGCCGCCAATACCCCCGCAGCTAGACGGTCCCAGGGGATCCCAACTGTCCTGGTGAGACGGTGAGTGAAAGGAGCACATCCTGTCGATCCCAGGGATATTGCAAAGTCCCTGGTAGATCCAGGAAAGCTCCTGCAGTCTGACAGCGGAGGGAAGTGGCCATTTATCATGAGCCGCTAAGAAGCTGTGCCAGCCCCGGAACGGAAGAAGAAATAAAACAGTACGTCGGTTTGGGTGAGAAAGTTTTATATCAAAAAATAGAGAGGAGTACACCAGATAAAAGAATTATCAAAGAAAGGGAAGACAGGAAAGCTAAGAATAGTGGCGAATGGCAAGAACTGTCAATCTTATTTGGACTTTTTTTTAATTCGGGGAGGGGGGAAGGATTATTCTGACTGGTTTCTTTGTTTAAATAACTGGACTGGAAATTGAATTCTTTCTGCTTTTTCAGCTTAAACATACAAAGTACTTTTCCTTCTTTTTTTTCCTTTGTGACTTTCCCTTTTTACTTTCACTGGTTATAGAGATACAGCATTACTAAGGAATTATAAGGAAAGCTAAGCAGCACTGCCATCTAGAGGTCACAGGAAAAATCTTAAGAATAACAAACTAATTATTTTGACTACAGAGAAGTAGAGAAAGATAAGTCAGCACTGAAGACAGGTGCTGCCTTTAAAGTTGAGTAAGATTAAAAGAAAGAACAACGTGACCTTGAACAAAGACATTGGCTTTTGATTCTGGCTTTCTGGATTTACTGAATGTTACACTGAGACTTTGTTTTATTTAGTTACAATGGGTTTATAAATTATAGCTGGCACCTTTCTTTTTTTTTTTGTGCTTTGTCTTTGTTTTTGACCAACCTATTTTTGCTGTGATACATTTTGGATTTATTTTTTCTCCTCCCCCCTCTACCGGCTTATGTTATTTTTTGGTCCAGTTTTTTAATATGGCTTAATTTTGGGTTGGTTTTTTTAAATCTTTTTTTTATATTTCTCTTTTTTACTTTTTCTTCTTCCCATTATTTATTGATTGACTAGTAAATGGATTATCCTTGGATTTGTGGCTTTTTTTCCCCTCTCTCTTGACATTCCTTTTTTTTCTATTTCATGTAGAAGTGGATAGATTTGCATTGCTATTTTCTTTTCCCCTCTTATTTTTTGGGGGAATTTTTCCTCTGATCTCCTTATTGGGCTTTTTGAATCTTACAGGGGTTTTTTTTGCTATTGGACTTCATCGATTCCATCATTGTTTCTTTTTTTTGTCTTCTTTTTCTCTGTTTTTCCTTTTTTTTGATCCCCTTTTTTATTGGATAAAATTGGATTAAGGTAGAGAAGAATTTGAAGATTGGTTTTTATTTTCCCTTGGGTTTTTGCGAGTGGATTATAATTTGATTTGACATGAGTAAGAGAATAATTACAGAATCATCAATTCCTACTTCCTCATCCCTGAGTTCAGCTGGTCAACAATTCATTACTATGATGTTACGACAGGAGAAGGAAAAAGAAAAAGGAGACTTCCATGCAAGAAATTAAGTCTATGTTACAAGTAATACAAGACCAAGGGAAGCATGCAGAAGATAGAATGAAGAAGTTAGAGGAAAGAATGGAGAAGATGGAAGGAAGCATACAACAGGTATTAATGATATATGGAGAAAAAATACAGAAGATGGAAGGAAGGTGATAAAACAGACAAGAAAGTGGGAGAAATAGATAATAGACTGACAAGGATTGAAAGTGAGAAAGGGAAAGATTCAATATTTTGGGAAATGGAAAAAGCTGATTTCTATCTAAGATTTCAAAATATTGAGGAAAAAAAGGGAGAAAACCTTAAAGAAATTATGACAGAAATACTAGCGGAACCCGTGGAGATGACCGAGGAAAAGGTGATGGATGGAATGGATGAAATATGTCGAGTATTTACCAGATATGCAATGAGAAACAAATTACCCAGAGAAGTACATGTGAGATTTACCAAGAAAACAATAAGAACTGAGATACTGCAGAAGGCAAGAGACAATCTATTGAAGTACAAAGGAAAAAACATTATAGCTTTGAAACAAATACCAAGAAAAGTGAGAGATTTAAGAAGAGAATATCAATTCTTGACAAAGTTGTTAATCAAAAAAGAAACTAACTATAGATGGTTGATTCCGGAAGGTTTGACATTTATTTGGTGAGAACAAAGACACAGAATTGATTTGGTGGAGAATGCAGAATTATTCTATGATGAATACTTTGGAGGAACAGAAGACGAGAGAGAGCAAGAGAAGAGGAACTTAAAATGCGATCAGAAATGGCAAAGGAAATGGAGAAGGAACAAAGGGAGAGGAGACTGGAGGAGGGAGCAGTAGGTGGCCAAATGATAATTACAGAACCAAGGGAACAGAGAACAACAAGAGCAATAAATCCTACCTATAAAGTATAAATAATGGAAGATGAAAAGAAACTGATTTCTATAAACATAAATGGACTAAATTTGGCTATTAAAAGGAAAAAGATATTCCACAAATTAGGAAAGTTAAATGTGGATATAATTTCCTTACAAGAAGTGCATATCAAAAGACAACACGCACATTTGTTGAATTGCTCTAGAATTGGGACTATATTTACATCACTGGCACAACAAAATAAAAGGAGTCGTCCTATATATTAGAAATACAATTAAAGCCAAGCAAATCTATACAGATGAAGAAGGAAGAATATTGATGGTTGAAATAAGAAATAACTCAAAAGTACTTTTAATCACAATTTATGCTTCCAATAACCAGCAAGACCAATTCTATAAAAATCTACATAATAAAATAATTGAACTGGATTATGATAAGATATGCATCCTAGGAGATTTCAATGCAATTGTAAATACTGAACTGGACTATAAAACACAGAAAACAAACACGAAGAACAGGAAAATATTACCTAAATCTTTTTTTTAAGATGGTGGAGGAGCTGAAAGATATTTGGAGAGAATTGAATAGCAAAAGTAGACAATTTACATTTTACTCAAATAGACATTTATCATGGTCAAGAATCGACATGATTTGGATGTCAACAGATTTAATACCTAATATTCAAGAAGCAAATATTGATACAAACATTTGGGCTGACCACAACCCAATAAGGATTAAATGGAAAGGACAGAAGAAAAGATCAAGATGGACTTTGAATAATTCAATTTTGAAAAAAAAAGAATTTATTAAACATCTGGAAAAAGAGTTGGCTTTCTTCCTTAAAGAAAACAAACCAGGAGAAACCTCATTACAAAATGTATGGGACGCTATGAAAGCGTATACCAGAGGGATAATTATAACCTATACAAGAAGAAAGAACACTAAAAAGAGACAAACACAACAATCTTTAGAACAAGAGTATAAAAAACTGGAGAAGGATTTACAAAAATATCCACAACATAAAAATACTAAAAACCAAATGGATATAATTAAACACAAAATTGGACTAATGGAAAAAGAAGAACTTGCACAAAAGATCAGAGGAGCTAAACAGAACTATTTTGAAAATGCAAATAAACCAGGAAGATGGTTAGCATACAAATTAAAGAAAAAGAATCAAAGAGAATACCACAACTAATGGATGAAAATGACATGTTATGTTATGAAAATGAAGAGAAAAAAAATAGTATGGAAATTTTATGAGAAATTATATGATCAAGGGACAATATCAGAAAATAAAGTACAGCAATACCTACAAGGGGCAGAACTACCAAAAATACCCAAGGAAGTAAAGACCATGTTAGATGAAAAAATAACAATGATGGAGTTGATAGAAGCAATAAATACACAAAACACTGGAAAAGCTCCTGGCCCGGATGGGCTACCAGCTGAATTTTATAAGACAATTCAGGAAACAATTTCTACTACAATGTTGGAACTATTGAATGAAGTTTTGACAATAAATAAAATACCCGATTCATGGACAGAAGCATATGTTACACTTATACCAAAAGAACATACCGACCCACAACAAATAAAGAACTACAGACCAATATCCCTGCTAAATGCTGATTATAAAATATTTGCTTCAATAATGGCAGAAAGATTAAAAAGATATTTAAACTATTTTATACATTCAGATCAAAATGGATTTCTGCCCAAGAGACAAATAAAAAACAATATGAGGATAATATTGAACAATTTGGAATATTATGAAACCCACTCAGAAAAACAAATGGCATTAGTGTTTTTAGATGCACAGAAAGCATTTGATAATGTGAATTGGCAGTTTATGTTGATGCAATTGGAGGAGATGGGTTTTGGAGACAGGTATACGAATGCATGAAAAGTGATATATAATAAGCAAACAGCAAGAATAATGATAAATGGAGAATTAACAAAAAACTTCAATATTTTAAAAGGAATCAGACAAGGCTGTCCGTTATCCCCACTATTATTTGTATTGACATTGGAAGTCTTGAATAGAAATATTAGAAAAAATGGAGAAATAAAGGGAATGAAAATAAAAAATGAAGAGTATAAATTACAAGCATTCGCAGATGATTTGGTTTTTATATTGGAAGAACCATTGGAAACAGGCCCAAAGTTGATTAGAGAAATAGAGGAGTTTGGCGAAGTAGCAGGACTGAAAATAAACAAAGAAAAAACAAAAATTCTGGTGAAAAATATGACAGAAAAACAAAAGAAAAGACTAATGGACAAATGAAATATTCAAATTACAAAAAAAAGTAAAATACTTAGGGATACAAATGACAGCTAGATGTGGAACACTTAAAGAAAATAACTGACAGATTATTACAACAGATTGCGATAGATCTAGAAAAATGGAAAAAAATCTACAACTATCCTTAATAGGTAGAATAGCGACAATTAAAATGAACATTCTGCCAAAAATATTGTATCTATTTCAAACGATTCCAATAAAACTGAAAAAAAATATTTTGAAGATTTCAATAAAATGATGAAATTTATCTGGCGGGGGAAAAGGCAAGAATCAAGATAAAATTATTACAGGAAGCAAGGTTGAGAGGGGTTTTGGATTACCCAATTGGGAATTATACTATCAGGCAACAATATTGATGTGGATGAAGGAATGGATTGTATTGAAAAATGCCAGATTACTAACGTAAGGACATGATTTACAATTGGGTTGGCATGCATTTTTATGGTATAAAGTAAGACACGTGGATATTTTAGGAGACATTAGAGATGCTTCATTAACATTATGGGAAAAGATAACAGACTATCATTATTTGAAAATACCAGTCTGGTTATCAACTTTAGAAGCCTTTTCATATCCACAGCTGTTTAAAAAGGAACACATAATTACATATGATGAAATTTTAAACGAAAAGGGTGAACTCAAAACAAAGCAAGAATTTGATTCACAAGGGATAAATATAAATTGGTACTCGTACTTCCAAATACATACAAGGTATGAAAAAGACATTAAGATGGCTGGGTTTTATAAGGAATTGACTGAATTGGATAAAATCCTAACAGGCACTGAAGAAAAGTTGATTAAAAAACTATATGGTTATTTATTAGGAGTGAAGTTAGAGGATGAACAAGTAAAAGAAACAATGATTGCGTGGGGGGAAAAATTTGGATATGGAATGGATCTTGATAAATGGCAGATATTATGGTCTAGAAACTATAAATTAACTATGTCAACAGCCTATAAAGAGAATTTGTCTAAGATGTTTTACAGGTGGCATCTATCCCCAATGAGAATTGCTAAGATGTTTGAAGATAAGTCCGTGAAGTGTTGGAAAAGCCAGAAGTTACCAGGATCATCACTACTACATGTGGTGGACATGCACAGATACTAAAAAGTATTGGGCTAAAATACACATGTGGCTGGAGAAGATGATAGAACAACCTATAGACTTAAAACCAGAGACATTTTTATTGGGAATTTTGCCTGAGGGTTACAATAAAGAATTAACGTATTTGATTATTAATATTTTAACAGCAGCTAGGATTGTATTTGCACAAAATAGGAGAAATGAAAAAATTCCGACAGAAGAGGAAATAATTAAGAAAATAATAGAATTTAGATTAACAATGGCGATTAGAGAACAAGAAGAAAAAGACTATTATAAAATTTGGAATCTATTTTATGAATGGTTGGATAGAAGAGTAAAGAATTGAATTATATAAGTATAGTATAACATATTGTTACTGATAGATGAGTTAGGTAAGAATAAAAAAATGAACTTGAAATATATTATTGAAAGTTAAGGACTTAAAAGGATAATAGAATAAGTGACAAATGTGATATAAAATATTGATAAGAACAATTATAAATATAAACAAGTTAAATATGTATGATATGATTTTGTGCACGAAGAAATATGGACTCAAATGACACACTGTGGAACAGAAAGGTTTTTTGTTTGTTTTTGTTGTTGTGATAAAAATAAAAAACTTCTATTTCAAAAACTTCTGGTAGCAAGCCATTCCACTGGTTAATTGTTCTCACTGTTAGGAAATTTGTCCTTAGTTCCAGATTGGGATATCAATCAATCAGAACAGAGCTTACCATTTCACACAAGTGACTGTCCAGTCTCTTCTTAAAAACCTCCAGTGATGGAGCACCCACAACTTCTGGTAGCAAGCAGTTCCACAGCCCACAACCGTTTCAAAACCCTTAATCCTTCAAGGCAGGATCTTTATCCTATAAAGCTGAATCCATCCACCCCACTCATCCTAAAACAAAAAGTATACAGGTAATCCTCAACGTATGACCACAATGGAAGCCAAAATTTAAGTTGCTAAGTGAGAAATTTGCTCTGCACGTTTTGCTCATTTTTTACGACTTTTCTGGCCACATTTGTTATTAAGTGAATCGCTCCAGTCCTTAAATCAGCCACACACGGTTGTTAAGCAAGTCCAGTTTTCTCCGTCCACTTTTAGCTTTTCTGAAAGCGGCAAAAAAGGGGGAAATCCCTGCCACAGTCATAACTGTGAGTTGAGCACCTGAATGTCAATCCCGTGACCATTGAGGCTGCAATGGTCGTTACGCGTGGAAAAACGCTCCTAGGTCCCTTTCTTCCAGTGCCGTTGTTGCTCCGAACAGTCAGTAAGTGAACCATTGTAAGGGCGAGGAACTACCTGTCCCCATGTGAAACTATGAACCTGAATTAAATCTGAATTAAAGCAGGGTTAAGAGCAGAGCCCTGCTGGCTCATCTCATTGCAGGAACATCTGCTAGGAAACTTATGCAGCTGGGGGAGGTGGGGGGCTTTTAGGAGATGAATGGAGACCCACCCCACCCCCCAAAAGTGAGTCAAAGGCAAGTTGCAAAACTGGCAGGGGGGAGAGGATCAGGCTGCCATGGGGCACCCCATAGCCCTCCCCCACTGGTGGGGCCAGGAAGTGCCCATTCATCAGCAACAGGCTGTTAAACTTCTGCAAGGGTTTCCCCCAACTCACTTAAAAGGGGATCCCCTCCCCTATTCCTATGGGGCAACCCCCAAAGTGATGTCAAGGCTTCTGCTGTCAATAGGACTCTTCCCCCATTTTTCTCCCTACAGCCGACAGAGACCCATTCCTCCCCACTCCGCTTGGTGGCAGTAGTGGGCTATTGCCCGCGCATGCGTAGCATCGGCAGCACCCCAGGGCCAGGGGCCCGCGTTGCTTAGAAGCAAAAACAAAAACAAAAAAACCTGCCCATCTTGGTTTACGCATGCGCGAAGCAACCCGGGCCCCTTTCCCACCGGGCCCTTTTTCCTCACCCCACGGAGCCGCTTAATCAAGGCGCTCTTCTGCCCGCTCTTAGGCAGGCCCCGCTGCTCCAAAGCCGCCTTCAGGTCGGCGACCCTCAACGCCTGAAGCGGCCTCCCGTCCAGAGTAACCTCCTCCCCGTCCGCCATGTTGCGTGGCGCTGCTGCCTGCCCTCCCCGGAGCTTCGGCGGCGTTCGGGAAATTCCGGAGAAGGCCTCAGCGCTCGGAGGCGACCTCCGACCCGGAGCTCGCGCCGTCTCGTGGACGTTCGGCCGCCCTTCGTCAAGCGCCGTCTGGTTTCGGAGGCTTGCGTTCGGCAGGAAAGGAGGGAAGGGCGGAGGGGCCGCTGTCGCTCGGGCGACTCTTTCCGGACTACTTCGGGCATTTCCGGGTCTTTCGAGGAGGCTTCCCAACCTGGAAGTGAGTTTTGAGAAGGACTCGGGGAATTCCGGAGATCTTCGGCATCGGTTGGGGGGCGATCACGGAAACTCTCAGCAACTTCCGCCCAGCGCCAAAGAAAGCGCCTTTGATCGGAAGCCTGGCAGTCGAGTTCGTCTTCGGGTATTTCCGGATGGTTTCTCCGACTTCCATCACCTCGCCCGAGGCTCTTCCTCCTGCCGAAGGCGGAGCGAAGGAAAATGTTTGGAGTTTCTTTCGCAGCGATGGGATAAATCCGGATCTGAGCTAAAGCAGGTGAGAAGAAGACAATACTGGCTTGTCTTCGGCTCCAGGGACCGGCCGTGCAAGGAAAGGGAATGCGAAAGCCGTGCCTGGTTGGCTAGGTTTGGCGTGGTGGTCCCATCGTGCTGAATGAACCCAGGGCACGTGTTTCAGGGGGCTGCATTCCGTCAGTGGGCGAGATCCAAGACGGGAGTGGCTGTCCTACCTGCCTGGGGTTCTGCTTTGCGCGCACCCAGGTGCAAACTGGGTTTGTGCAGGGCTGGCCAACATTGTGGGTTTGTACAAGCTGAGTTCCGTTCAAGCTGGCTTTTTGTGGTCTTTATACTCAACGTGTCTGCTCCATTGAAAGAAAGCCTTCCCTGTTGCTTTCAAACAGCTTTCCAACCTTGACAACTAAGATTTATTTTTATTTATTTGATTTTTTAATTGCTTACAACAGCGGTTCTCAACCTGTGGGTTGCGACCCTTTTGGGGGTCGAAGGACCCTTTCACAGGGTCGCCTAAGACCATCAGAAAACACATATTTTCGATGGTCTTAGGAACCGAGACACCACTCTATCTGTCTCCAGGTGGGTCCGCCCACTTGCAGATATGCCCACATATGAGTACCCGGCGTGATGACGACATCACGCCAACCCCATCACATACACCCCATACAAATACAGGTTCCATACAAAGTTTCTTTATTGGATTGTAATAGGCATCCTCAGGGCATAACTCACTGTTACGTTGAGATTCATCTAATGTCCAATCTTTGCATAGTTGTCTTCATAGTATGAAAATATACACTGCTCAAAAAAATAGAGGGAACACAAAAATAAGACATCCTAGTCTGAATGAATGAAATATTCTTATTAAATACTTTGTTCATTACATAGTTGAATGTGCTGACAACAAAATCACACAAAAATTATCAATGGAAATCAAATTTAGCAACCCATGGAGGTCTGGATTTGGAGTTACACTACAGGCTGATTCAACTTTGATGTAATAATGTCCTTAAAACAAGTCAAAATGAGGCTCAGTAGTGTGTGTGGCCTCCACATGCCTGTATGACCTCCCTACAATGCCTGGACATGCTCCTGATGAGGTGGCAGATGGTCTCCTGAGGGATCTCCTCTCACACCTGGACTAAAGCATCCCCCAACTCCTGGACAGTCTGTGGTGCAACATGGCGTTGGTGGATGGAGCAAGACATGATGTCCCAGTGCCAAACCGGTCATGCTGGAGGATGTTGCAGGCAGCAGAACATCCTCCAGTGTCTCCAGACCCTGTCACGTCTGTCACATGTGCTCAGTGTGAACCTGCTTTCATCTGTGAAGAGCACAGGGCGCCAGTGGCGAAATTGCCAATCTTGGTGTTCTCTGGCAAATGCCAAACGTCCTGCACGGTGTTGGGCTGTAAGCACAACCCCCACCTGTGGATGTCGGGCCCTCATGCCACCCTCATGGAGTCTGTTTCTGACCGTTTGAGCAGCCACATGCACATTTGTGGCCCGCTGGAGGTCATTTTGCAGTGCTCTGGCAGTGCTCCTCCTGTCCCTCCTTGCACAAAGGCGGAGGTAGCGGTCCTGATGCTGGGTTCTTGCCCTCCTACGGCCTCCTCCATGTCTCCTGATGTACTGGTCTGTCTCCTGGTAGCGCCTCCATGCTCTGGACTCTACGCTGACAGACACAGCAAACCTTCTTGCCACAGCTCGCATTGATGTGCCATCTTGGATGAGCTGCACTACCTGAGCCACTTGTGTGGGTTGTAGACTCCGTCTCATGCTACCACTAGAGTGAAAGCACTGCCAGCATTCAAAAGTGACCAAATGTCAGCCTCAAGATCTCTTCGGGTACCCTAATTGCTATCTATCTCATTTATTTCTCCCTTATTTTCTCTACTGCTAGGCTTACTTTCTTTCGGCTGTCATTAGCAACGGGGGAGGGTAATTGTGGGGGAAGAGAGCTGGAGGTGTTTTGCATTCTTTTACTGTGGGCAGAAAAAGGAGGGGGTATATGATTTCTTCTTTTCAACTTTCCATTTCCTTGCTAGCCTCTATCCCTTTTGCGCAGCTGCGAAGTCTTATCAAAATATGTCAAGGTCAACGGACAGAGGCCTCATCACCACCTGAAGATGCCCACATGATCATATTCAGAACTTTTAATTGGAAGAGACTTCTGGACTTCGGGGGGTGGGAACAATTCCATTTCTTTGTATGTGTGATCTGCGCGCCAAATTCTCAGTTTCGGAATTCCATTTGTAGCTTCCTTTTCATTCTCCAGTAAAAGGATAACTTTGCTCTGATCCATGGAGTCTGGGTATTTCTTTCTTGGATTTTGAAAGGAGCACACATTGACATTATTCCGAAACTCACCATCAGCCCACCCGGAGAAAACACCAATTTTTCTTCCGAGGGGGTTTCACTTCATGTCATCTCCAGCCAGCGATGAAGATGACCAGGGAGCTGTGGGGGGGCAGCCAATGCTGTTACCAGAGATGCCAGCTGCCGACTTGTTAGCTGACCTTACTCTGGAAGAAACTCCAGCTGAGATGCCCAGATGGTCGTTAGGAGTTGGATGGAGAGATCCGGAAGAACCCCCCCTCCTGGAATCACTGTAAGTCGAAGAGGTGCGAGGAACGGCTGTGGCAAGAGGGGAGGAGATGGAATGCAGGCTGGATCAAGCCGGGAAAAGCTTTAAGGATGCCTCTGAGAAACCCGGCAGGGCTCCAATATATGAGGGGGAAGGGGGAGCGAGTTCAGCCTGGGGAAGCCGGGCTGCCACCACCCCACTGGCCCAGCCCACGCCAGCGCAACAACCAGCCACCGCTCGGGGAGCCCCAGCAGCGGGGGTAATGCCTAGAAGACGCCACCTGCCCTCCTTAGATGTGAAGTTTGGAGGAAATCCCAAGGACTTGGGGTTTTTCCTGGTGCAGGTGGGAAGCTATATGGCAGAATATGAAAGGGAGTTCACCTCTGAAGCAGCCAAAGTAAGATGTGTTACCAGGACCCTGGAGGGGATGGCAGCTGACTGGGTGGTGACTTTGTATAATGATAACTCCCCCCAACTGCGAAGCCTTGATGTTTTCATGACTGCTTTGAGGAGGAGGTTTGAAGACCCTCTGGCGGAGAGAAGGGCCAGGATCAGAATGAAAACCATAACTCAAGGGGGAAGATCAGTTGCTGACTACACCCAAGAGTTCAGACAGCTGGCATATCGCATCCGAGGCTGGTCCCAGGAGGCTCTAATAGAAGCCTACAAAGATGGCCTAAATGAAGAGGTATACCACATGTGCATCTCCAGAAGGGATCCACACGACTTGCAGTTGAGGTACCTGCTAGCGGAAGAGGTGGAAATAGATCTAGCCCGAAGCAGACGCAGAGGAGGCCCCGCATGGAGCAACCTGCTCCCTCCCCGGCTCCGAGAGACCCCTAAACCGCGAAAGGGAGGGGTGATGACAAGGGCCAAATCTACTGCCTGTTTTCGTTGTGGGAAAGAGGGCCACCAGATTGCGGATTGTCGAGTCAAACCAGATCCAAAGAAGGGACGGGGCCCAGGAAGGAAGCCCGAATCCTCCCCAACCAGGCCTCGCGAAACCGGGCTAAAGATAGGGGAGGCTGTAGAAGTCGCTCCCCCAGCGGAAAAAGAGCTGGGACCTCCGACTCCTCCCAACGAGAGTGGGACCGACTCGGAAGACGACATCCCGGTAAGTCCTAACCGGGGCCCCCTTACCATCCCAATTAAGCTAAGGGTGCCCACCTCGGGTACCGAGGGGGAAATGCTGGCCTTATTGGACTCGGGGTGCACAAGGTGCCTAATTAGCATGAAAGTAGTTAAGGGATTGGGCATTGGACTGAGAAATTTGAAAACGCCCATATCCTTTTGCCAATTGGATGGGTCTGAGGCGGGAGGTTGCCCTGCACGTTTCATAACGGAGCCCCTAGAGATGACCATGGGAACCCACAGCGAGACCCTGTGTTTTATTGTGGCTCCCGGGATGGAACAGTCCCTAATCTTGGGATTGCCCTGGCTTCGGAAATGGAATCCCCAAGTGAACTGGAGAGAGGGGTGGATACGGATTCAACTGACCAACCTCCGGGAAGGGAGGAGCAACCCCCGGAACCTGGGGAGAATCCCCATCCGAAGCCCCAAACCCTGCTGAGACAGTTTCCACGGGGCCGAGCGCATAGAAGGAGAGGAGAAAATCCCGAAAGAGTACTGGGACCTAAGGGAGGTGTTTAGCGAAGAGGCCTCCGACGAGCTCCCTCCCCATCGGTCAACCGATTGCAGCATTGAATTTCTACCGGGGTGACGCTCCCGAAACCAAAGATGTATTCGATGACCCCAAGGGAGTTGGAGGAATTGAGATCATTTATCGACAAGAACTTGAAACGAGGTTTCATCCAACCTGCCAGACCTCGAGTGGCGGCCCCTGTGATGTTCCGCGAGAAGAAAGATGGCTCCAAGCGCTTGGTGGTGGACTATCGAAATTTGAACGCGGTGTCCGTGGAGAACGTGTACCCCCTTCCTCTAATGAAGGACATGTTAGCCCACCTGGCCAAGGGAAAGATCTTCACGAAACTGGACTTGAGGGAGGCTTACTACCGAATCCGAATTAAAGAAGGTGATGAGTGGAAAACTGCATTCAACTGCCCAATGGGTTGCTTCCAGTTCAATGTTCTCCCGTTTGGCCTACAGGGGGCACCAGCCGTTTTCATGCAAATGATCAACCAGGTGCTCCACGAACATTTATATAAGGGGGTTTTGGTCTACCTGGGCGATATCCTTATCTACACGGAGACTAGAGACCAACATGTGAAATTGGTACGGTCCGTGTTGCACAAACTGCGGGCTGCCAAATTGTACGCCAAATTGTCCAAATGTGAGTTCCACCAAGGAAAAATCGACTACCTGGGATATCGTATCTCACCTGAGGGTCTCGAGATGGACCCGGAGAAGGTATGAGCCGTATTGGATTGGGCCCCACCGAGAACCCGAAAACAACTTCAAAGTTTCCTTGGATTTGCCAACTTTTACCGGCAGTTCATCCCATGTTTTGCTAAAATAGCCATGCCTATCACCAACCTCCTAAAAACGAAGGGAGAAACGAAGCCAAAACCCAGCCAGCCGTTGAGTTGGTCCATGGAGTGCCAAGCCGCTTTTGAGAAGCTAAAAAGACTATTTGCTGCAGAACCAGTGCTAAAGCATCCAGACATGGATGTCCCCTTCGTGATCCAAGCTGATGCGAGCGATGTGGCTGTAGGAGCGGTCTTACTTCAGTTAAACGAGAAGGGGACACTACAACCGTGTGCCTACACCTCCCGTAAATTAACTGACACTGAACGTAGATGGGCCGTCTGGGAGAAAGAAGCTTTTGCAGTCTGTTGGGCCCTAATGACCTGGAGGCATTTTCTGGAAGGCGCAAGGCACCCATTTGAAGTATGGACTGATCACAAAAATCTGGAGGCTCTAAAAACGCCTCGGAAATTATCTCCTAAGCAAGTTAGGTGGGCCCAGTACTTCAAGCGATTCAATTTTTTCCTGAAATACATCCCAGGAGGAAAGAATTTTATGGCGGATGCTTTATCTAGAATGCCTCAATACAACAGTGTTCGAAAAGAAGTGATAAGTCCGATTGTGCCCACCACACAGCTGGCTGCACCAGTGGTCACCAGAGCGCAAAAGAAGAAACAAGAGGCAGGTCTGCCCAATGACTTGAACGAACAATTTAAAGAAGCTCTGAAAACAGATGAGTGGTTCCAGGCAAATGTGAATAACTGCACCGTTAGAGATGGGTTAGCCTGGATGGGTGCGAAGCTGTATGTACCAAAAACACTGAGGAGCCAAGTGTTACAACAGACTCATGACTCCAAGGCAACGGGTCATTTTGGTTTCGTGAAGACCTTACACCTGGTGAAGCGGCAGTTCTGGTGGCCCTCCTTGAAAAAAGACATTGAAACTTATGTAGCAAGCTGCCCAGTTTGCGCTTCAGCCAAGAGACATCCTGGTAAGCTGCCAGGTCTGTTGCAGAATGTGGCCAGACCAACTGCCCCTTGGAAGGAAATCTCTATGGACTTTATAGTAGATTTACCTGAGAGTGCTGGGCACACAGTCATCTGGGTGGTGACCGATTTTATTTTCCAAGCAAGCACACTTCATTCCTTGCTCCAAGATTCCCTCGGCGAAGTCGTTAGCCAAACTGTTCATTATACATGTCTACAGACTGCATGGTGTCCCTGAACGTGTGATATCAGATCGAGGGGTTCAATTCACTTCGAACTTCTGGAGGGAATTTTTGAAGTTAATAGGCTCCACCCAGGGTTTAAGCTCCACCCACCACCCCCAAACTAATGGGGCCTGTGAGAGGACTAACGGGGTGTTAGAGCAATATCTCCGGTGTTACATAAATTATCAGCAAGACAACTGGGTGGATCTACTACCTTTTGCAGAGGTGGCGTATAACAATTCTGTCCACAGCAGTACTGGGTTTACCCCTTCAAAGTGGCCACGGGGCAAGATTTTGTACCCATACCTGAACTCCCTCGCGAGAAACCCAATATCCAGTCATTGGATGACTGGATATCTCAACTTCAACTCAATTGGCCAGTCGCTCGTAAAGCTCTGGACGAGGTGCACCAATCCCATAAGAAGTTTGCGGACAAGAAGAGAGCCCCACAAAAGTTGTATCAAGTAGGCGACAAAGTATTCCTCTCAACCAAATATCTGCAAACCACTCAGAAATCAAAAAGTTAGGTCCTAAGTACGTGGGGCCTTTCCTATTGAGCGAATTGTGAATCCTGTGACGGTTCAATTGACTCTACCAAAAACTCTTCGCCGCATTCATCCTGTTTTCCATGTTAGCCTGCTAAAACCCGAACATACCTGTGCATTGAGACCGACCCAGACTGATCCCCCCGTCCCATTGTTGATTGAGGGTGAACAACATTTTGAGATTAAAGAAATTTTGGACTCTCGAAAATGGAGGGATATCTTGTAGCCTGGAAACATTTTCCCCCCTCTCATGCTGAGTGGGTGAACGAAAAAGACGTTAGGGCCGCTGAACTGCTAAAGAAATTTTATACTAAGTATCCGGATAAACCATAAGAATGTATGCAATGCTTAACGTATCTTTTTATTCTCTCTTACAGGGACTAATGTCCTTTTTCTAGGGGGGTCCGAATGTCAGCCTCAAGATCTCTTCGGGTACCCTAATTGCTATCTATCTCATTTATTTCTCCCTTATTTTCTCTACTGCTAGGCTTACTTTCTTTCGGCTGTCATTAGCAACGGGGGGAGGGGTAATTGTGGGGGGGAAGAGAGCTGGAGGTGTTTTGCATTCTTTTACTGTGGGCAGAAAAGGGAGGGGGTATATGATTTCTTCTTTTCAACTTTCCATTTCCTTGCTAGCCTCTATCCCTTTTTGCGCAGCTGCGAAGTCTTATCAAAATATGTCAAGGTCAACGGACAGAGGCCTCATCACCACCTGAAGATGCCCACATGATCATATTCAGAACTTTTAATTGGAAGAGACTTCTGGACTTCGGGGGGTGGGAACAATTCCATTTCTTTGTATGTGTGATCTGCGCGCCAAATTCTCAGTTTCGGAATTCCATTTGTAGCTTCCTTTTCATTCTCCAGTAAAAGGATAACTTTGCTCTGATCCATGGAGTCTGGGTATTTCTTTCTTGGATTTTGAAAGGAGCACACATTGACACCAAACCACCAGCCAGAAAGCATAGGAACTGAGAAGTGGTCTGTGGTCACCACCTGCAGAACCACTCCTTTATTGGGGTTGTCTTGCTAAGTGCCTATGCTTTCCACCTGTGGTCTATTCCATTGGCACAACAGCATGTGAAATTGATTGTCAATCAGTGTTGCTACCTAAGTGGACAGTTTGATTTCACAGAAGTGTGATTGACTTGGAGTTACATTGTGTTGTTTAAGTGTTCCCTTTATTTTTTTGAGCAGTGTAGTTATCTTGATCCCATAATGATGGAGCAAAGGGAAAGACACCAGCATGATGCTGGGGTCCAAGCAAGAATAAAGGAAACTCCCCCAAACCCAACCAAGGATCAATTCAGTGACCAATCAGGATTACAGATGTGACCACATGACATGAACTACATTTCCCATGAGGCATTAACTACATTTCCCATGAGGCATTCACTTAAAGGGACAACTCCCAATTCCCAATTAACTATATACTGTCTGACCAGCACATGTACTGTAAAATAATCAACTACCGCAAAAAAAAAAAATCTGTACCATGGAAACTTAATCTGGATGCTGATGGGTCTTTTTATATTCAGCTGTGGTTGGTGTGAATACTGCCCACTTGTGATACTAACAGGTACGTAAAAAAACAACACAGAATGGTAAATCATAGGAAACTTTAATGAACTGTATTGACTGAACTATGCCATGTATCATGTTTTGTATTATTAAAGCTTTTGTTATACAGGTGGAACTCAAAAAATTAGAATATTGTGCAAAAGTTCATTTATTTCAGTAATGCAACTTAAAAGGTGAACCTAATATATGAGATAGACTCATTACATGCAAAGCAAGATAGTTCAAGCTGTGATTTGTCATAATTGAGATGATTATGGCTTACAGCTCATGAAAACCCCAAATCCACAATTTCAGAATATTAGAATATTGTGAAAAGGTTCAATATGCTAGGCTCAAAAGTGTCCCATTCTAATCAGCTAATTAAGCCATAACATCTGCAAAGGGTTCCTGAGCCTTTAAATGGTCTCTCAGTCAGGGAATCACAATCATGGGGCAGACTGCTGACCTGACAGTTGTGCAGAAAACCATCATTGACACCCTCGATAAGGAGGGAAAGCCACAAAAGGTAATTGCAAAAGAAGCTGGATGTTCCCAAAGTGCTGTATCAAAGCACATTAACAGAAAGTTATGTGGAAGGGAAAAGTGTGGAAGAAAAAGGTGCACAAGCAGCAGGGATGACCGCAGCCTGGAGAGGATTGTCAGGAAAAGGCCATTCAAAAGTGTTGGGGATTTTCACAAGGAGTGGAGTGAGGCTGGAGTCAGTGCATCAAGAGCCAGCACACACAGACGGATCCTGGACATGGGCTTCAAATGTCGTATTCCTCTTGTCAAGTCGCTCCTGAACAACAAACAAAGTCAGAAGCGTCTTACCTGGGCTAAAGAAAAACAGAACTGGTCTGTTGCTCAGTGGTCCAAAGTCCTCTTTTCTGATGAGAGCAACTTTTGCATCTCATTTGGAAACCAAGGACCCAGAGTCTGGAGGAAGAATGGAGAGGCACACACTGCAAGATGCTTGAAATCCAGTGTGAAGTTTCCACGGTCTGTTGATTTGGGGAGCCATGTCATCTGCTGGTGTTGGTCCGCTGTGCTTCATTAAATCCAGGGTCAACGCAGCCGTCTACCAGGAGATTTTGGAGCACTTCATGCTTCCTTCCGCAGACGAGCTTTATGGGGATGCTGACTTCATTTTCCAGCAGGACTTGGCACCTGCCCATACTGCCAAAAGCACCAAAACCTGGTTCAATGACCATGGGATTACTGTGCTTGATTGGCCAGCAAACTCGCCTGACCTGAACCCCATAGAGAATCTATGGGGCATTGCCAAGAGAAAGATGAGAGACATGAGGCTGAACAATGCAGAAGAGCTGAAGGCTGCTATTGAAGCATCCTGGTCTTCCATAACACCTCAGCAGTTCCAAAGGCTGATAGCTTCCATGCCACACCGCATTGGGGCAATAATTGGTGCAAAAGGGGCCCAAACCAAGTACTGAGTACATATGCATGCTTAAACTTTTCAGAGGTCCGATATTGTTCTGTGTACAATCCTTGTTTTATTGATTCCATGTAATATTCTAATTTTCTGAGATTGTGGATTTGGGGTTTTCATGAGCTGTAAACCATAATCATCACAATTATGACAAATCACGGCTTGAACTATCTTGCTCTGCATGTAATGAGTCTATCTCATATATTAGTTTCACCTTTTAAATTGCATTACTGAAATAAATGAACTTTTGCACGATATTCTAATTTTTACCTGTATATTATTTTCAGATATTTACATTACGATTCATAACAGTAGCAAAATTACAGTTATGAAGTAGCAACAAAAATAATTTTATGGTGTGGGTCACCACAACATGAGGAACTATATTAAAGGGTCACAGCATTAGGAAGGTTGAGAACCACTGGCTTACAAGATCATAGGTATAAGTTTTAACATAAGTAAGAATACAGGAAATAGGTGCAAATAAATGGGGACAATAGGACAGGGACGGTAGGCATGATGGTGCACTTATGCACGCCCCTTACAGACCTCTTAGGAATGGGGTGAGGTCAATAGTGGATAGTTTGAGGTTAAAGGAGTGGGGGTTAGAGGATGTAACAACAGAGTCAGGTAGTGCATTCCAGGCACTCTGTTGCTGAAGTCATACTTTCTGCAATCGAGTTTGAAGCGGTTTACATTGAGTTTGTATCTGTTGTGTGCTCTTGTATTGTTGCAGTTGAAGCTGAAGTAGTCATTGACTGGTAGGACATTGTAGCAGATTATTTTGTGTGCTATGCTTAAGTCTAACCATAGGTGGCCTAGTTCAAGGTTGTCCAAGCCCCAAATCACAAGCCTGGTGATATAAGGTATTCTGTTGCGAGTGTAGTACTCTTCTTGTGAAATACTTCTGGACTCGCTCAATTGTATTAATGTCCAATATGCAGTGTGGATTCCAGACTGATGAGCTGTATTCGAGTATTGGTCTGGCAAAAGTTTTGTATTCTCTAGTTAGCAATTCGATATTTCCAGAGGAGAAGCTTTGTAAGATTAGATTTACAACTCTTAATGCCTTTTTGGCAATGCTGTTACAGTGAGCTCTGGCACTTAGGTCATTTGATATGAGAACTCCAAGGTCCTTGACAAAGTGAGGATTGTCAATGAGGTCATATCCCCCTAGTTTGTATTTGGTGTACTGATTTTTTTTACCAATGTGTAGGACAGAGCGTTTGTTGGTCAAGATTTGGATTTGCCAGATGTTTGACCATTCTGACACATAATCAAGGTCACTTTGAAGGACAGTAGCATTGTCGGTGGTGTTGAATAGTTTTTCGTCCTCCGTGAAGAGGATGCACTTGCTTATAAGGTGATCGCAAAGGTCATTTATATAGAGTATAAAGAGGGTGGGTCCTAGAACGCTGCCTTGGGGGACACTGCTGTTAACTGGAGCAGGGTTTGATATAGCGTTCCCTATTTTTACTATTTGTTGCCTGTTTGACAGGAACACAGTAATCCACTTATGAAGTGATCCCGAAATGTCATAAGAGTTTAGTTATAGCAGTAGTTTGTCATGTACCACTGAATCAAAGGCTTTGCAGAAGTCTATGTAAATTGCATCTATAGCTTTACCCTGGTCAAGTAGAGTAATCCATCTGTTTTTGCAGTGTAGGACTTGAATTCTAATTTTCTGAGAATGTGTATTTGGGGTTTTCATGATATTCCAAATTTTGTTTTAAAATTTATATTATACTTTCATCCAATGGTTATATATGTCTATATTATATTTTATATCAATCTATTAAACTTTTATTAGAAAGTTATCTAGTCTATTACATTACCATGTCTTTTTGTCCAACCATTGATAAAACAAATCCCATATCATATAAAATTGTTTATCTTCTTGTTCTCTAATTTCAGATGTCAATTTACTCATTTCAGCACAGTCCATAATTTTCTTAATAACTTCCTCCTGCATAGGTATTTTATCGTTTTTCCAATTCTTAGCAAATACAATTCTAGTTGCTGTTAAAACATTTACAGTCAAATATTTCAGCTCTTTGTTGTATATTTCTGGTATAATTCCCAATAAAAAGATCTCTGGTTTAAAGTCTATTATGTTGTTTTATCATTTTTTCCAATCATGTGTGGATTTTAGTCCAATATTTCTTTGCATCCGAACATGTCCACCACATATGGTAATATGAACCAGGTATCTGATGATCCGTCCGAACCTCGATTTGGTGACGAGCCCCCTTCAGGTGGTGCCACCATGTCTCAAAAGTGATAACCACCAATAGCTCCTTGTCCCAAATCATATAGTTGTGCTCTGGAGCTGACAACTTCTGGGAATAATAAGCGCACGGGAACAAGGTGCCTGCGGGAGCATAGGCCTGGAGGAGCACCGCACCGACAGCCACATTGGAAGCATCTGCTTCCACCACAAATGGCTGGCCTGGATCAGGGTGTTTGAGGATAGGCTTGGAAGCAAAGGCGTCATTCAATGCCTCGAAAGCTGCCTGCTCCTCAGCACCCCAATGGAACTTCTCCCCCTTCTTGAGCAGATTAGAAAGTGGAGCAGTCAAGGCAGCAAAGCAGGGAATAAATATGCGGTAGTAGTTTGCAAACCCCAACAGTCGTTGCACATCCTTAACCCGCTGTGGAGGTTCCCACTCCTGCAACGATTGTATCTTTTCCGGGTCCATTTGCACCCCAGCAGGTGAAATACGATGTCCCAAGAAGTCAATCATTGTTTGTGCAAATTGACACTTCTCACGTTTAGCAAACAGGTGGTTATCACGCAAACATTGCAACACCAGCCGCACATGTTGCCAGTGTTCCTGCAAGGAGTCTGATTAAATTAAAATGTCATCTAAATAAATGACCACGAATTGATCCAACAAATCATGGAAAAGCCTGAACACAGCTGGGACATTGGTTAATCCAAAAGGCATCACGGTATACTCAAAATGACCATACCTTGTCCGGAAAGCTGTTTTCCACTCGTCCCCTGCACGAATGCGAACCAGATTGTAGGCCCCACGCAAGTCCAACTTCGTAAAGATCTTAGCTTGACGAAGCCGCTCAATCAGTTCAGGGATGAGGGGAAGCGGGTACCAATTCCTCACTGATTGCTTTCAACTTGCGGTACTCACAACACAAACGTAGCTCCCCTGATTTCTTTTTTACATAAAGCACCAGTGCAGCCAATGGGGAGGTAGAAGGCTGGATAAACCCTTTTCAGAGGTTCTTGTCAATAAAATCCCGCAACGCGGTCAACTCCGGTTCAGACAGGGAATATATCTGACCCACTGGCAATTTTGCATTGGGCAACAAGTCGACTGGACAGTCATACGCCCGATGCGGAGGCAACTGATCCACCTCCTTTTCCCCAAGCACATCAGCAAAGTCCACCAACTCTGCAGGTAGATCCAGGTCCACGGGCGTAGCCACACTCCCTGCACAGGAGCCCAAGCAATGGTTGGCACACTTCCTATCAAGGAACTGCACAGCTCCAGATGACCAGACAATCTGTGGATCATGGGCCTGTAGCCACTCCAAACCCAGCACCACCGGAACATGAGGCACTGCGGTAACATAGAACACGGATTCCTCCACATGCTGCCCAATACGCATGCAAAGGGGTTTGGTTGCGGCAACCACAGGTCCTGAACGAAGGGGCCGACCATCAATTGTCTCTACCATTACTGGTGGGGACACCTGTTGCTGAGGAATGAACCACTGCTCTACAAAATAAGCATCCATGAAATTGGCTGTGGCCCCTGAGTCGACCAAGGCTTGGATCTCCACCGCTCCTAC